>NW_009705304.1:26131-65741 GCF_000703405.1 Apaloderma vittatum
ATTCTTCCTGACTACAGTGAGCCTAAAACACTATCCTCCAGGTATAAACAGAGTTTCATGAGCTTGGAGCACTGCTGCATCCAGAGGGGCAGTTGTCCACCTGGTAGCTTCCAGGTAGCAAACACATCCTTCTTGGAGCAGTGAAGGAGATGGAACTTGGCCTACCTGGTTGCCAGCTGCCTTCTTCTTGCTCATCTGGCTGCTCCTCTGCTGAGCACTGCAAACAACAGCAGAGATATTCAAAACTCCCCAGGCTCTCCTTGACAATCCAAATCCTGCTCCCATCAGACAGCTGCGACAGTGAGTTCATGCCCCTCACCACTGGCTTCCAAAATAATTTACTTCCATTTACTCTCTTAGCCTGGTCTAGGCATCTTCTCACTCCCACCTGAACCACACTTGGGTCATTAACCCTCCACAGCTGCTGCTTTTTTCCCCTCTGACACAACCCAAATACTCTTTAACTCCCCTATTCTCCTCCCCAGCCTTGCAACATAGAGCCACTGAAAAACAAACAATACTGCAAGCTGAACCATACTTTGGGACCACAGCATCTGCACCAGGGCCTTTGCAACCCATTTACTGGAGCAGCTATAGGACAGAGCCACAAGAAACACATGCAGAGAAGAGGAGGCAGCAATAGGACATAGGTGCTTACTTGGCAAAGCCAATGAAATCCTCGTGGTTTGTGTTCATGTAAGCCAGCTCGATGTCTATTAGAAGCATGACCTGCCAGAGAGAGGCACAGACACAGCAAGACAGGCGTTAGTGCAGGGCAGAGAGAGCCCTGTACATCGTTCATCCCCTGAGCCCTCTGCAGCCAGACCCCCTTTGGCTCAGGCCCCTCTAGCCTAGACTGTCCCTTCAAACGTGTGCCCCACCCAATCTCCCCTCTTACACACACTCCTGATCCCCTACCTGATCTTTGGTCCTGCCTTCTCTCTCACGGATGTGAGTAGTAACAATCCTCTCCATTTCCTCACGCAGGTGAGGGTACTGGCTGAGCTGCAGGAGAGAGAAAACACGTGCACATGGGAAAGGGAGGTATAAAGGGGGGAGCAGCCCCCCACATGTATGCATGCATACGTACATTACACCCTGCAACCAGATATTTTAAAGGGAAGTTCTAGAAAGCTGGACTTGCAGACAGATTTTTTTTTTTTCCAAGTTCCTGGATGTCTGCTGGGGGCAAAGTTCTTTTCCCCTCTTGCTTTGAGCTTCAAAGAAAAACCCTTTTCACTCCTGCAGCAACCTTTCTGCCTCACCATAGACCTGCTCCAAACCCACCACATTCTTCTTGGCATGAGGCTCTTGCCAAACCCCAGATGCAAACGCACTGCTTATTGCCTGTTGGGTTTTACCCACGGAAGCGAACAATTTCTCCAGGTGTTCAGCATCTCGTTGCAGTAGGCTAAGCTGCTGAATGGCCTGTTGCTACATGGTGCTAAGTCCTACGGGAAGGCTCCCTAGGAAGTGAAGTGGATTTCAATCCCCATTTGCTGAGGCACTAAGTGGAAGCACCTGACCCTCTCCAACATCTGCAAGCAGAGACAGGATCTGACCAACACAAGGGTCTGTGTCTTCACAAAACACTGTGGTGTGGACACCCAGTTGTTTCTGCCTGCTCTCCACCAGTGCTGGGGCAGGATTACACGGCTGAGATCTATATTCACATCACACCTGCACCACACCTTTTGCCGTGTTACCAAGGGAATCCTTTCCTGCTCAGAGAAGAAAGACTTTACTACCTGTGGTTCAAAAGAAGAATCTCTACAGAGATCATACATGAGAAACACTTCCAAACCCAGCACCCTTAAAGCCCTCTGGGTTCCACACAGCATCTACCCTGCGCTTGCTTAGATTCATAACTCTCTAGTGATTTCAATAGCGGTAACTATGGTCAGGCCCAGCCCAGAGGAATTAAATTCATCCTCCAGGCCCAGGATCTATCTAGTCCTTTCTTCCCCACTTTGCTTATTTCCTGTGAAATAATCTTCCCATTTTTATTTTTAATTAATAGTACCTCCAGTTTGAGTATAATGTCAAATAGCATTTCCTAATATCTTTCATATCCCCTCAAGGGTGTGTGTGTGTGTATATATATATATATAAAGGAAATCTCATTTGCCTGTGCTGTGTACTGCATTTGCTTTGTTCCTCCAATTTACAGGATGGCTTCTTCTTAAACTGGTTTGGCTTTTGTTCTGTACAGATAAGCAATTATAACATGCTAGAAGGAACTGGCTCAAAGCATGGCAGCATCACTACTGGAAGCCAGATCCCACACTAACCAACACCAATATTCCTAACATCTAACTGCAAATAGTCTCAAACCCTTTCAGCACCCTTGCAGTCAAGAAAGTTGCAATAGCCTGGAACTGAAACTGAGGGCTAGATTTGACACTGGCTATTTTCAAATGCATGGTTTGTTTTGAATGCCAATGACTCTACAGAGGCAGGAAAAAACAAGTGGAATTTGTGTTCTCCACCACTAACTTGTCTTGAAAGCACAAATTGGGTGTTCTCCATGATCTTTATGGTTCAGGCAGCTGGTTGCTTCAGAGACACACAGGCAAAGCTTCCTGTTTCCTTGGGGGGTTGGCAAAGGATAGATGGGCAAGTTATGTCAAACAGAAAAACAGGAAGTTGGAAAACTTCTAAGCAAGTCTCAGCTTCTTTGCTTCAAATTAAAAAAAAAAACAACAATCAAACACACACATCAAACCTCCCCCCACCACCCCACTCCCAACCAGCACAAATGTACACCAAGGGCAAAACAAGTTGTGGTTTATCCAGAACCCAGGTCACCCAGCAACATTCATGTGCAAAAATAAATCAACAGCACCAGTCCCCATGCAGGAGCTTCCAACCCCAAGCGTGCACAGGAGGAGAAGCAAGAGTGGGCAAGGAAAGAAGACACAGACAAGCTGTAGGACGTCACACCCACCAGGGAACATGCAATAGGGCACAGAGGGGCAAGGAGTTATCACCAGCGGTACAAACAGCACCCAGAAATGCCATGACTCTGAAAGACAGGAGAGCAGGCGACCCTTCAAGGGGTTAAGACTGTCAGCCTGGGATCACACCCCAGCTCAAGTGGGTTTTCAATCCTGTTTAATCAAAATACAAGTTCACAGCCCTCTTTGAAAACCAATTTGTCCCAATGGTCCTCCAGCCCCCTCTTTGCAGATTCCAGGAGTCCTTGCCAGCACACCAAAGAACAACCTTTAGCTGAAGGGCTGCCAATGTGCAAGACCTTCCTGCACTTGTGAGATGCTGCAGTGCAGCCTGGCACAGAAGGTTCCTGCATTTGGAAAAACACTAGCTAGAACATTACCCTCCTAAATGTAAGGCCTTGCAGATTTCCACCAGCTTCTTATTTTGGAGCTACTCTCCATTTAACCAACTGCAAGAGGCTCAGAATCATGCCAGTCAGAAAACAGCTGTTAATGGCTACCTTCTCTTCAGCCCTCAACTTTGCCTAATAGTCAAGAGAGAGTCAATTGAAAAAGTCTCTTTCCATACAGGAAAGCTGAACTTCTGTAACACACAAACAGATGGGTTTGCTGCTTTCTGTGTGCTTTACTGATAGCCTCATATTCCATCTATGCAGCTTGATCAACCGCACATACAAAGATTTCTTCACCATCTGGGGTGAAGTGAAGTAATTGTGACAGCACACAAACAACAACACAATAGCTCAGGACAGCAACAAATCAAGGCTACAGGACTGTTAAGCTAATTCAAGAGGTGTGAGCCCAAGCGGTCTTCTTTTCAAGAAGCCTTGCAGGACTTCTAGTGAGTTTAAAGGTTTGGTTTTGTCATCTGAAAGGCAGCATCAGTCCACAACCCAGCAGCCTGGGTATTACCTTACAATTAGCATCAGTCCTAAAGTAGCCTTTTCAAGATGCCTCCTCTAATAGCACATGCTCTTGTCCACATCAAGCAGTTCAGGCTATAACATGCAAGATAAATATTGCAAATTAACTGATGTCCCTGTGCAGCTACTACCCTTTGCCTTATGCTGCCAGAACCCATCTCAGGCCAGCTGCTGTCCTAAAGTGGTCTATGGCAGTAGCCTTCTACTCTTTCAGAGGGAAATACGGACAAGATTAACCTTCTCACTGCATGCAGGCATTTGACTTTAAGCATTATCCAACTCTCCCTTTTATTTTCCAGGGCTATATATTTTGATTCAGGAAGTTATTTCTCATCTCCAACATCTGCCTCCCTGGCCTCCCCAGCTTTTATTACAGCAATTATTCTGCTACAATGTCACTGCTACTATCACCTTCCTTACAGGAAATATCTCAGTTGCATCATCTTGGAACACCCTCACAGTGTCTTCCACAATATCATAGATTAAAATCCACAGAGCAAGTGGGCATCCAGCCACTCTAACGATCCAACAGAGAAAATGGAATTCAACACCCTTGAGGTTTTCACGGTTGTTCTCCCTCCCCATCCAGAAGCTACATCTCCAGCCAGATACAGAGAACAGAGCAGGCAATCAAACCCATCAAAAGAGAAAATGCACAAGAGAAACAGACTGGAAAGGAGTTCCTCTGCCTTGCCTCATGAGCCCCCACACTCTGGCAACAGCAGGACTTTGCAAGAAATAGACTGGGCAGAGCTTGAGGCATGTCAGAGATGTCTCCTTAATAGGGGTGGTGCTAAGCTCTGTATTGCAAAGTACACCCAGAACTTTATAGCTCAGCTCTCACTTTCACTCTGAACTTCTACCAGTTCCTGTCTTCCCCTCCTTCTCAATTTAGGGGTATATGTTGGCAAGTCTGGCTGTAACTGTGGAGGAAGGGAATTGTAACTTTCAAGTCCTGAAATAACTCATGAACCAGCCCTTTCCAACACAATTTCCAGAACATACTTCTGTCATGCCACAGACCTATTTCTGGCCCCTCACTGGTAAGTTTAGCGCTAATTGCCACATCTGCCTTTTTTTTTTTTTTTTTTTAAGGAGGCATGTGGTGCCCTCTCCTGGAGGAAACCAGCTCGAGAAACAAACCCACTCCTGCCCCAGCCCCTAAGCAGTGTTTGACACCCTCCTGGGCCGGTGCCCTCTCCACCTGCTGCTGCCCTCTGTGAGCCAAAAGCTTCCCCTTCACATCGCATAAGAAGTGTCCACACTACCTCTCACTGAGCATAGTCCACGGAGCCAGAGATCAGCAGGAGAATGATTCAGAGGGTGTAATGCCTGGAAAAGCTTTTCCTCCGAGTCTTTCGGGACAATAATCTTCTGTCTGCTCTGAGTATCTCTTGCAGAACATCTTGCACCTCAAACTTGTAATCAATTGTTGTTTTGTATGTGCTACTGCTCAACATAGCTCTGCAGACGATACCTGCAGAGTACTCGTGCTATGGGAATGTGAGGTCTTTTTCTGTTTTTTTTATCTTTTTCTAGGGTATCTGGAATCTTTTTAAGGGGGTCCCAGAAAAAAACCAAGATGTTCCAAATCCACAGGAAGTATCACCACAAACAGGGCTTTGATCCACACTGAGGTAAATGTCGCTGAGCCAGACAGGAAGAGGGTATGCTAGAGTAACCCACTGGATCCCAGCTCATTTCTCAGCTAAAGAGCCCATCAGCTGATGCTTTTATACCTGCAAGTTGCTGCTTCCCTTTAGATGCACCTTCATGTCCATTTTCTCTCACTAGGTTTGCTGGAGTTCCTTGGGGGAGGGTGGAGAAACTGCATGGAAGTGTGTGGGAAGCGGGTGGGCATTGACCTTTCTTTGCATTTTTTTGTTTCTTTACCTTTTCGCTACACTTTCTGATGGTGGATGTGAGCTCACTCACTACCATATCCACACACTTCAGACTCGGCTCCTTCAACTTCTGCACCTGCTTTTTCACTATGGCTTCAAAAGCGAGGTCAGGCGTGAAGAGACCCGTTCTGCATGGCAGGGGCAGGGTGGGAGGAAGCAACGAGGAAGAAGAAAGCAAAGCAGAGAAAGAGCAGGAAGGAGGAAGAAAGAGAAGGAAGGAAAAGGGAAAAGAGAGAAAACACAAGGCAAAATGAGAAGTGAGATTTTGGTTCATTCCATTAAGTTTATTGAACCAGGTGAGCATTGCTATGGGGCCTGTGCACTGCCAAGTATCAGGAGAGTCTGCAGGCAAATGGAAGCGGCAAAGGTGCGTGGGGTAGGAGCAGCTGAGCCAGTGAAATGGGGAGCTGTCAAGAGCAAGATGAATGGATGGAACCCCCCAGGGATCAGGTGATCTCTTCCTGAAGGAAAGCTGCTCTGGATTTTAAGACAAAGCTGCTTGCCATAGTGAGCCATGACCTCTCTTCCTAGAGGCTCACCATGCCTCATTTCCCTTTGTCTCAGGCATTTTCCTTTCCTTCCTATCCCAGTTATCTCCCCTTCATGATTTTTTTTCCTTATTCCAGCTGTAGGAAGCCCAAACAGGAGCCAAGCTAAGACTTGCAAAGGTCTGTCACTTGCATCTTGGTTTGGCAGAATTAAACTGAATCCAAGTCTCTTAGTTTCATGGATTCAGACAAACTGCTCCACTTATGAAACATATTTCATCTCACTCACCCTCCCCTGTAACATTAACTTCGTCAGTAAGAGCAGATGTACCCAGTATTTAGAAAATGCAAACATGCTACAGGGTACCCATAGCTATACAAAGCATCCATTCTGCTCCAGCTAACCTGCAGCATCAGATCCAATCCAGGTCAGTCACGGTTTACAAGGAATTATTAATTTCCACTGATACTATTTAAGTGGCCTGTATTCTTAGTGGCTCCACTACAAAAAACCCAGGAAGTCCACAGAAATAAAGTTACTAAAATATAACCAAGATTAATCCACTTTAAGACTACTGCACCCCAAGAAGTTTTTCAGCACATCTTTAACACTTTAGAGCTTCTAGCAGGATGCTCTTTGTAACACAACCTGAGCAACGAAGAAGTTTTTCGGCACATCTTTAACACTTTAGTGCTTCTACCAGGATGCTCTTTGTAACACAACCTGAGCAACTTGTTCCAGCACGAGGCGTTACTGCTTTGCGAGTGCTCTCACCAGGACATTGACATAGGAAGGACCTTTCTAAAGGTACAGCTAATATTTGAACCTGGGGTGCCTACAGCCAACAATCCCTCCAGGGCTAGCTATAAATAAACATCACCTCATTTAAATCGGGTATTTCCTCCCTGTGGGTAACACCTGTAAGACCACAAGCAACATCAGTATTACACTCTTCAAGCAGTATTACAGGACCTACAACTAGAGTGCCTTTAAAGCAGCAAAGAGTTGGATTCAGCTTCACTCAAGAGTCTTTCTCAAGGTTCCAACAACACCCCTTTTGAGCAAAGCAAGCGCATTTCCAGAGTTATATTTACATACTCTGACTCAACAGAAGTTTTCCACTAATCCAGTTGCCCCAAGCTCAATCCATACACCGTTTCCCTCACTTTGTGGACCTTGAACAAGAAAAAGATATTTTTAAAGAGTCACTCCCTTCCAGTACCTGAGTATCACCTGTATGACAATATTTTGTTTCTTCAGATACACAGTTGTAACCATGGCTACTAGAGCACAGGCAAAGGAACCAGCACTGAAGTATCAAATTCATCGCAGTGGGATCTAAGCTAAAATGGAAGATCTGACATTTCCTCTCATCCCTGTGGTCTCTTCTCCTCCCCTATTTCCCACCCTGCTGTACCCACCACCTGATCACTTAAGGAACCTGCTGCTGTCAGAACAGATGGTCTATTCTGAGATTGTCACTAAAAGAGGAAAGAAAAAGAAACAATGAAGAAGGAAGTGGAAAATGGAGGGAAGGATGCAAAGAGGAAGAACAAATGGGAGATTCTGAATAGCAACTGATGGATGGAGAACAAATCAAGAGAAGCTTCAGAGGGCATGAAAAAGGAGGGCCCTTCTGATCCAGTTAGCAGGCGACTCTGGATACTTGGCAGCCCGAGGGCCTGTGCTTACCTGTCGCCAGGCTCTAATGGCAATTTTCTGGGTGCTCCCCACAGTCACACACCCCAAGAGAGGACAGCAGGACAGAAGAAGGAAGCTCCTCCAGCACTCTAGAAACCTGAGCAATCACTGCATCCACTTAGTTTTCCCAGTCTGTCCTGGGGCACAAAGCATGTGCCTGCATGCCTGAGCCCTCCTATAGAGGCTCTTGGCCCTAAGGCCTAGGCAATTCTGCAAGCAAGGCAAATACCACCACTTGGGCACCTTTCCCCACCCTTGCAGCGACAGGGAGCTCCTACAATGCCCATTTACCTGCACCTGAATAGCCAGTGGTGATTCCAGTCTCCAGTGCCCACACCACCATCCTAACTGAGGTGCCTTTTCACCAGCACCTAGCCCCGCCTGAAGCAGCAAGCCATGGCTGAGAGGAATGGCACAAGTCATCTTATCTTGCTGTCTTTCAACCCCGATGTTAGAAACAAAAGCTGCCATAATCCAAAAGGCAGAACCGAGGCAGGTTCCCTTTCTAGCCCCAACAAATACCGGTATGGAAACCAAAGGGCAAAACCTGAAGCCCTCTCTCAGAGAGTGCAGGAGGACCCCAGATGGACCTTTCTAAGTTGCTTCTTCTCAGCCATGTGCTGCTCTTCCAGAACAGGATACGGACCAAGCCAACCAGAAACCAAGCCAAACACCATGGGAATGTTTCCCTGAGATACAGCCCACAGCTGTAACTGCTGCAACCTCTGAAGTTCAGCCCCATATGCTCTCCCAGCAGCACCCAAAGGGTAGCTTGGGATTGAATCTCCCACTTCTACAAGAACAAAGGGGAAAACATTGAAATCCCAGTTTCTAGCTTGGAAAATAAACCCAGATACTAAATTTAAAGTCAAATGTGGCCATATAAGAAATACCTTTGGTTTTAGAAGGAATCATGAGTCACACTACAGACGGAGAGGTGGTAGAAACATCTCCAACACCCCTCAGCTCTGAAACGTTCAGGGAGCAGGGCCATGGCCCATGTCCCACAGTGCTTCCATTTCTGTTTGGCTTGTTGGTTGGATCGCCCAGGCTGGTACCGCTCAGGTCTAGTCATGCTGAGGAGGTGGTTAGAAACACCGAGTGTGGCTGCAGGCAAGTCCCTGCCCAGGTCACAATACTGCGCCGCAGCCAGCGAGCGGGTGGAAGGTGCCAGCTCCATGCTGCCTCTGGTTACCTTCTTGGTGCACTGTCTAACGGTATTGATTAACTCCGAAATGACCATGTCCACGCATTTCAGGCAAGGTTCTTTAATCTTCTTCACCTGCTTTTTCACAATGGTCTCAAAGGCCATGTCGGGTGTGAAGAGACCGGTTCTAAACACCCAGGGTGGGGATGAGACAAGGCAGGAGAGGGAGAAGGGGCAAGGAGAATGTCACAGCGTTACACAAACATCTTGGAGCAGGGACCACCACGCGGGGCTGGGGAGTGTCACGTTCCCCAGACAAGCTCTGAATGGAGTCTGTGGAAAATGGGGGACAGTTGGCACCTCCCAGGAAGGAGGAGCTGAGGACAAAACGGATCCCAGCTGAACAGCCATGGCCAGGCCACCATTTCACCTCAGCCACCAGGCCTAAGAGTGGCAGGAGCTAACACCTCCGAATTGTACAGCAGATGGGAGGCCTTTTCTGAAAGGTTTTCTTAATGATTAGGCCTCTAAGACATTTGATATCCTTTATCAAGTTCAGCTAGCAACTGAGCAAAAGAAAGGAATGAAAATAAAGCTAGGTCAGTGTTTGTTCACATCCAAGCGTGTAGGAAGGGCTCTGACAGGCGCCAGGCACTGCTCATCTTCCCTGGAGCATCACAGCTCAGGGCTGTGCTTGGGACAGCTAACCTCCCCTGGGGCAACGCTAATGTGTTCACTAACTACGTCCTGGGGAAACTGGGATCCTGGTGATTGGCACCCCAGTGTTCCCTCAGATCTCTAGGGGAGGAAGTGCTCAGTACAAACAACTGTTGGTTAGCATGGAGGCAGAAAAGTGAAAACCTGCATTTTGGTTTTAGCTAAAGGAAGGAGTAGTATGGCCTTGCATCCTTCTTTCTATCCTTTCTTATGTCAAGACACAAGAAGGAGGGAGAAAATGTTCAGTCACCAAGGCAGTTTTCCCTTTTAGGCTTCTGCAATTTTCACATGGGAAGAGAAAGCAAACTGACCTGGATAATTGTCCCTACTCCCAGATTCAAGTCACCAGGACGGTCCAAGGAGGTTATCCCTCCCCTTTGGCTGACCTACCGTACCTCTGAAGTCTTCAACTCCACTCAGAAGGTCTAGAGGTATTTACAAGGTTACGCAGCCAATGGCCTGCCTAGTGCGTGATACGTGCCTGATACCATGGATGTTCTTGATGGCATAGCTGATCTCCCGCCGCAGCTCCTTCTCATCAAACTCCATCTGCATAAGAGAGAAATTTGATCAGAAACTAACCAACATTTACTTGCACAACCCCAGGACACACAACAGCATGCTTCACAGAGAAGGGGTCCCGTGCCAGCACTATCACATGACAGACGAGATATTAGCCCAAGTGTTGGATACAGAGGCCAGCCACAAAGCTTCTGTTGCCAATGCAGACATCCTGGGCAAACATGAATAGCTAGGGGCCTACACTTAAAGATGTCAATCGCCAGCAGCTCCCAAGAAGCTTCTTTGAGATAAAACAATAGGATTGGAGTGCTAGATTTCTTCCTAAACCAAACCATTTTATCTCCCAAGATTTAGCATGAGGCCTTGGCAGCTGTTTTCCCAGGGAATACCACAAACAGATTTACAGTTCACACAGAAAAAAATGTTATCCAATACAAGGCAGACTTCTTGTGTTAAAGGAAGTTATTCTGCACATTTAATTTTGCACTTAGCAATTAAGCTAAAGAAATATTGTCATTTAACTATGAGAAATTTAAGTTCTGTTATGAGGACAGGGACTGAGAGAAAGCTCAGTGCTATCAGAAGGCTTCAATAAAGGAGAAAAAATAAGTAAATGAAGGTGATAGAAAAAAACATGAAACAAAGCAGCCAAAGGGAAAGACAGATGATGAAAGATACTAAGGAGACAGACAGAAGAAGTAAGAGACAAGACAAACTGGATCTCGGCAGCACCTTCACCAATTCGAAGGGGAAACGCTCATGGAAGATGCGATTAATCCTAGCTCCTCCTGACAGCTCATAGGTATCAATTTGGTCTCCAGAGCCTTCAATGCGTTTCTCAAAGTCCACAGCGAACTGCTGGACCATCCTGAAATAAAACAAAAATCATGAAGTAGAATTGTAGCTGAGCAGTCATCTCCAGGGATGGACTTGCAGCCGAAGCCACTTACTGAAGCAGAGCTTTGGTCTTGCGAGCCGGATCATCAGGGCGAAAGCTCTTGTACTCCTCCACCTCCTTCTCAATGGAGAGAAGCTGGCTTTGGAGCTTGTTCCGCAGCCCTGGCAGGGTGTCACGGATGTGGTTGGTCAATTGCTGCGCAAGAAGGTTTAAGAAGATTATAAACCTCTAGGTGGTTACTGGGAAGCGTTTGCGACCTCTGCACCACAAAATATAGAGAATTTCTCCTGTGTTCAGTCCCTCTGAGTGGTCCTAATAAGAAGTCTGTCCTAGGACAGATGCCAGTTATGAGCTGGCTGTATCCTGCCTCCCCAGCTCCTAACTGTTGTACCCCTCTATATTCGTGACCTTCATTTTACCTTCTAGTCTGGTACAAAACTCCCTTTCATACAAGCCTGCTGTCTCCAACCCAAGAATAAGCTTCACATCTAAGTATTAGCATTTGTTATTTACACCAGGGTAAAGACTATTCTGTCTTCAGATTAGCACACCACTGACAACCAAGATGGTGGTGTTAAGCCCTTTTTTCAGTAAGGGTGACAAGGCAGGATGTAAGGAGTCAAACCCACTGATGAAGGTCTAATAAGAGGGTTTCCAAAGAGCACAGCTTTGGAAAACACAAATTTAAAGATGAATATTTAAATAAGGAGGAAAAAAGACAAAGCAATTCTTCACTTAAGGGGGTAGTTCAAGTGAGTAAAGAAGGAAACAACAAGTTGCTACTGTATGAGACAGGAGATAAGACAGTCTTAATAGATAGGAAAATGACTACAGCTAAATCAATTTTGCAGCTTACTGTTAGGTACAGAGACCCCTAGTAATTTAGAAGTTATCTTTCAGCTTAACCAGAAGGACCCTGCATTCTGATAGTGTAAATGTCACGAACAAGCTATTGATTTTGCACCAGTGTCACTGAAAGGATAAAGCACTGCTCTGCCTTTCGCCTGTAAGTTCCATTATTGGTGTTAGTGTGTTTCACTGATTCAGGATTATACAAGTCAGGCTCATTTCATAGGACTTGGCACCAAAATGCCTGTTACGGTGCAGAGGAGGAAGAGCTAACAACTCCTCACTGTAGCAAAACAATGTAAAGTATTTATCAGTTTGCTGACCACAAGTTTTAGCTTTTCCTGTATTCTTCCATCTCAGAAGAGCCCTGACAGCCAGCCTAGCCATTCTTATGACATAGCAGGGAGCAGTTCTTAACAGTTGACAGTACCTGGTTCAATACTTTCTGCAAGTAGGGGGTTCCCATGCGATCAGCCATGTGTCTGTAGGCTGGGTGGGAGAGAAAAAATTTTCTCTCTGCAGCCAGAGCTGCCTGAATGTCCTTCTTGCCATCAATATCCTTCTGACTTCTGTTGACTACACCAATGTAACCTGTAAGAGTGGGGTTGGAAATTAGATGCTTGCAAGGATGAGAACATAAACAGGACTCAGACTGAGAAGCAAGTTACCCAGCTGGCGGCATTGCCAGCTTTTTCTCAGATCCAGCTTGGAACTTAACCACAAGTTATAACAGATGTTGCAGGAAGGGGATGAGGCCAGGACACCTCACAGAAGAAATAAAGGAAGGAGATCACAGACAAAGCATGAGGAAACATACCTCTACGAAGAGGAAGTAATTTGTTTTCTAATACATCTCGGGCATCGGTTCCTTCATCCATAAGATCCAGCTTAGTGATGACCCCAATAGTGCGCTGCCCTACAGAAAAAGCACAAACATACTTGATCAAGCAAACAATCAATGTAATATTTTTCCTCTGTTCACAGAGCTTACAGCTGGCCAGTTTGAATTCCCAAGGGCTCTTGAACCCAAATATTACAGTTCCCATCATGTACAAGAGGCCATGAGAGAGAAACAGACAATCAAGCTCGGTTCTCAATTATATCCTGCTACATGTGCCATGTCACAGCAGAGAGGGATTTTAGTGCAGATATGTTTTGCTACTTTTCTCCAAGCAGAATGCAGATGACTAAAGGAAAGGAAATCCTTCACCTCTTCAGAAATGGGGCTTGGACAAAGGAAGATACAACCCAAGACAACAGACAGGAGCCCACAGCTACTGGACTAATCACAACCAAAAGGTAAAGGGAAAATCAGACCACAGTCTAGTAATGTAATGCTAAATTAAGAGGTATTTACCTTGAGGATCCACCTCCTTTGCAATCTTCAGGGCATCAGAATTGGCCAAATCTGAGTTGGCTGGGGATACTGCCAGGATGAGGCAGTTCTCTTTGGTGACAAACTGCATGAGCATATCTCGGATCTGAAACTCAATGTCAGGCGGCTGGTCCCCGACTGGGACTTTTGTCATACCCGGTAGATCCACCAAGGTCAGGTTCAGAACTAGACATAGGAAACAGGAGATAGCACAAGAGAGTGTTGAGGTAGGAATGTTCTGGTCTGTAAGTACCCCCTGTAGCTTTAGTGTGTCCAATATAAAATAGGCAAAACAGATGCACACACAATTTTCTTGTTCCTTTTTGTCGCTGCTTAGTAAGAACTAGTTGCCAGTTCCTACTAGTTATGATTGTCAACCATCTCATCATCCTTCCTTTTAATTCCCTTGTTTTCATAATGATCAGGGAAACTGTGCCCTCAATGTCCTTCCCTATATGCTACACTGAAAGAGAAGGAATGACAGCACATTTTTTTTCACTTCATAACAAAAGACTGGAGAGTCAGAAGATTTGGTTCCACTCATTCAGAGCTGTCTCTGGTATTGAAGAGCTCAGTCTCACCACCCTTATTCAGGGAAGGCTCTGATCAAAGGCAGCTGGGCCTTCTCCTGAAGGACTACAGTATGTAGCCCTGTAACTGTTTAATCGATCTTGCTGAAAGAGAAAAATAAAAACTAGAAAACAAGCACAGGCTCTACCCAATCAAATGTTATGTAGCACCGAGATGCTGCCTTCCAAAAAAATGCCCATAGAGCTGTTCACATTTACAGCAAATTTGGAACTACATTGCTTCCTTGTTTAAGCAGAGTTCTTCCACTGAGATCAGCAGTGTGTGACATAGGCTCTACCTGGAGTGAACTATACAAAGCACATATTTAAATGCAAGCAGAAGGCAAGTGCTCTTGAAGAAAGCTCAACTTTTGTTGTTGGTCCATTTATTTGCCCACTAAAGCAGTATTAGAAAGCAGGGAGAGACAGCAGCTCTTCACTGTAATGCCCATAACTGATGGAAAAGAACAGTCTCAGGAACAAGGTTCTGCAGACATGAGTTCTTTCAAGGATAAGTTCTGCTAGCAGTCAGATAACCTCAGCTGGCAGAGAAACCTGCCTTAATTGTATGGTCAAGACTGACAGTTTGGTACAGGATGACCCAGGCATATGGAGATTAAAATCAAAACCAAGCACAGTCCCCATTTCATCTCATTCTTTCTGTCTTTACTTCATGACGAGGCAGCAACCTGCCTCACCTGTCTCTTGACTACCTTAGGACTCACCATGGGGAGAGTAGACTCGAAGATTGATGGGCACAGGGGAAATCCCTTTGTTGGAGCCAGTAACACGATCTGTTTCAGCCTCAATCTCCAAACGGACCTCCTCAAAATCAGTGAATTTCTTTCCTTTGCAGTGTAGGAACTCGCCATATTCTATTTACACAGAAGCAGAGAGTCAGAAGTAGACACTGAAATCATAGAAACACTCAAAGTATAATTAAAACATCCTGTCCCAAAGTAAAACAAAACAAACATCTGAAGGGATGAAGTGTGGCAAGGGCCCTTCCCACTGGAACCCGGCAGGGTGGCATAGAAGTTACTGCAGTCACGTTATCTGATCAACATCTCAGAGAATTCAGTTGAGTCCAACATCTTCATAATCTGGCTTTTGTTTCAGCAGAGGCAGAATCCTCACTTGTCTTCATTCAAGTAAAATTATGCAATGCAAACAGACTCGAGAGTCTCCAGAGAGCAAAAACCCCAACCTTGCCATGGTTTTCAATTGGCTAGTGGTTGGGGATTTTTATGCGTCAGCCCTTGAACAGGGTAACTAATCCAAGAATCCTCTGTTTCAACTTTAAAAGTCTCCTAAAACTCAAATTATCTCCTTACTGTAGACAAGAGGTCTGCCACAGATAGATCAAACTCGCCTAAGAGAGGAACAGTACCTTCAAATATTCACTTGCTGACTCCTGGATGAGACCTTAACTTACATTACGGGGAACAGTAATAAAAATGTCCTGCAAAGAGGTATGCATGGAGCCTTGCCTAATAAATTACAATGAAAAAAACTAAGAAGCATTTTGCTTCTGAATGTGTAATTAGATGTTAAACATGTAGAACTGAAAGTCAGCTGCAGGTCATTTTTACTGGGGAAAATTCTCACTTATTTTTTCCACACCAAGCAGTGTCACTGATCAAATAAGACCTTCCTTGACTAAGACATCGATCCAGCTGGACACACAGGGAAGGAAGCCCACATACCTGTGCTGGCATTCACCAGCTGCAGGACCAGAGGGCGTCTGGTTACGATGCCAGATCCACGCGGCAGAAAGTCCCTGAAACGAAACAGGAAGTTTCAGATGAGTGAGTGATTGTTTCCTTCCCTTTTCACAACTTTTCTGCTCTATAAGTACACACGGATTCTAACAGGGAGTCTCAGCCGTGGGCACAAAAATGTTTAAAACACTAAAAACCAAATGTTTGTCAAGGAGGACAAGAGCTTGTTGTTCCTAAGAAGCTGATACTCACAGCACATCCCCTCTAATCCTGTCTGTAACAGCTACAGCTCCTTCACTTGAAGTTCCAAGCTAACAAACAAACCCATTTAATACAGCTGTCGATACTTAAGAAAAAAAAAACAAACAATCTCTCTCATCAGAAAGGAAAGCGTAGTTGAAGCAGAGCCTGAAAACTAGCATGCCTCCTGTTAGCAAAACCCGATTACCCAACTACAACAAAATCCCTCACACCCTGCACTTTGGGATTTGAGAAGATACCACGCTGTTCCAGTGTGCAGACACCATATGATATATCTGAAGGATAAAGCGCAGCCAAAGGATTGCCTCCGCCAAGGGTTTCTCCTGGCTAACTACTCAACCAAGGCAAAACCAGCCACAGCAGCTTCCTTCTGTATTCACAAGAATCCTGAATTTTTCTGTCCTTTGAATCATTTCAAAGGAAGGAAGCCTTTTGCTATCTGTCTCCAAATGCTGACTTTGCAGCCACAGCCCACAAGTTCTCCTTTGCTTTTGCTTTTTCCAAGTGCATTTGAGTAAAGCTAGGCATGGGCGCTGCGTCTGCCGATGACCTTGCTAGTTTGTGGCCTCGTTTTCAAGCTCTCAGCCGTTCACGTGGCTCTTCGAGAGCCACTGAGGATTTCTGAAAATACCATTGCTTCCTTGCCTAGTGGGAGAGGCATCACTCCAATAGATGGTTCCCTCAGCCTTAATACCTACCTACATTGCTGGGATCCTGGCACACAGTCCTCCCTCCCTTGATAGCTGTGGCAATGAATAATTTTGCTAATTCAGTGGTGACTAACTAGCGAATGCGAAATCCAGGGCTCTCCATTTGAAATGTTGTGCTCTTAGTCCTGCACGAGCTTAATACCAACAAAGAAAGTGAAGATGAGGAATGAACTTTTTTTAACACGTCAGATAAGGAGTTGAGCACTTTTGTTTGACCTCCTGGTTTCCTACATAATCCCGTGCAATTTCTTCTGCTTCTCTGTATTTCCTTTTCCTCAGCTATAGGAAAGTAATTCTCCATCTGTGGGGCCATCAGGATAACTTGACAATATCAAAAGCTGCAGAGAAGTTTCAAGTGAAGGGAGGGTAAGGAGGCATCCCACAAGCTCTAATACCTCAAAAATATCTCCTATAAATTACTAAATCTGAAGCAACAGGACCTCTGGTAGAACTCTACCAGTTCAAGAAAGACTATAACCCATTCTCATTATTTCAAGACTTTTCAGAATTATAAAGAGTTAAGAGGGGTTTGTCTTTCATTTGTTTTTCAAATAATACAGCTCTAGTTTTTCCATTCCAGTGGGATTAACCCTGGAATCTTTGAGGCATTGCATCATTTTAGCAGTTTTCTGCTGTCTCAGCTTGATTCCTATAGAAGTCTGTGGTCAATATGTGAAAAAGTCCTAGTTTAGCTTCAGTTTTTAGCATAACAAATCCTTTTGAGCTGCACTGGTTTATTTTGACTTATTGCACCTGAGAAAAATGTATCCTTTTGCTACAGATTCCCCTGAGCCAATACTCTGGTTGTTGATCCCCAAATTGCAATATCAAATCCTGCTTCACTGTAGGAAAAGCACCACTTGCATTTACAGGCATGACCCTTCTTGAAATTAAGATTTCACCCATGACGTGTTCCATGTTTTCCTGAAGCTTTCTGGTTTGGCCAAAATTCTGATTTCTTTGCTGTCCTTGTCACAGCTACTAAGGCAAAAACTCAGGACAAAGGTAGATAAAAAACCTGTGTGACATATGGGTTCCAGCATTATAAAAAAAAATAAAAAAGATCCAGTTTACCATATTAACTGAAGTAGCTTCTGGGCTATTCAAAGGAAAAACCCACTAAATTCTCATACAAGACAAAATGACAAATCACCTAAACCACAGTCCTAGTGCTGCCTTAGTTCTGCATGAAAACATGTGCAATCTGATCCCTAATATTAGAAAATTAATTCTTATCCAGAAACTATTGGGAGGTACACACAGTTCAACTTTTAAGTTTTCACTACACTTGACTCCTACCAGGAATTACAGCCAAAAAGCTTTACAAAACCCCCACAATTGATGCAGTGTCACCCCATCGTACCCGTATTATTTCCTATTCTTCTTCACTTCCTTTCTCTACAGCCTCCTGGATAAACTACCTCCTCCTGCTCCAGCTATGATTCCAGCATAGCCACTAAAAAGCACAGATTAGTAAATTCTGGGGCAAGTTGGCTTGGCATCCAGGAGAAGGCAGCGTACAGGAGCCTTGCCTGCCCTTTATTGCAGGCACAATCAATTGCTTCTGTAAAATTATAACATGTGTGGCATGGACAACACAACCAGCACAGCTGAGTCCATTGAGGAGCTGCTCCAGCTATGATTCCAGCATAGCCACTAAAAAGCACAGATTAGTAAATTCTGGGGCAAGTTGGCTTGGCATCCAGGAGAAGGCAGCGTACAGGAGCCTTGCCTGCCCTTTATTGCAGGCACAATCAATTGCTTCTGTAAAATTATAACATGTGTGGCATGGACAACACAACCAGCACAGCTGAGTCCATTGAGGAGCCAGGGAAAGGATCTCCACACACAACTATTGTGCTGCTCTTTCTGGAGCAAAGTGGTGAAATTAAGTCAGAATCAGGGAAACCGTATGCGAGATAACAACCACATGCCAGATGACTCGGGCAGGTAAGAGCAGAAGGGTCAGGTAAACTGGCTTCTGCAATTCCAGCACAGGAGTTGTACGGTAGGAAGGCTGGGGGAGGAAGCAGAAGGGGGGAATAAGCCTTCAGATATAACATGCTGTAAGGCTCCAAGTGCTGAACAACAAGGGCAGCAGGGATTCCACTAGTAAGACAAGGCAGCCTCTAGCACGACATCAAAAGCTGCCTCATTACACACGGCGCTACACAAAACTTTGCGCCTTGAAGTATATTATTCAATTAGGTTGAAGGCACCAACTCCCTGTTTTCCTCCTTCACTTTGTGTAAGAGCTGAGGTGGGGTTTTCATTGCTTTGTTGGCAACGTGCAGAAGTGGCACAGCAACATCTGGTTTCCTGGGCTTTTAAGCAGGAACACCACACCGCACCGCTTCGTCAGGCTGGGCTTCACCCAGAAAATACAGCAAAGGAGCAGCTAAAGCAGACTAAGAAGCTGTATTGAGGGAATGCAACTACTTAATTTCCTCGTATCTTTTTCACTGAGCTATTGGCTCAGAATTCTCTATCAAGATATTGAGGCATCAGTTTTAGCCAAGCATTTACAAGCATTTTATCAGAGTTGGAAAACTAAACTCTGATCAGCTACGCTGCCCAAGCTGTCAGTTATTGGAAGACTTTATACAGATTTTACACTTGTCTTGACTACTTGAGAGAGGATACTGAGCCAGGTAAATTTGTGGTCTGGCTAATGCTAGATCTCCTCTTCTAAACCAAGACAACAAAAAGAGCCAAGGGTGCAAACCCTGACAGGTCTCAGGCTGAAAAAGTTCAGGCAGGGAAATGACCTGAAAAGCCATTTATTGTTATATTTTTCCATTGCTCGCTCCTGAAGTGCTTACACATGTTCTCGACTGGCTTCACAGCGACCTCAGGGCAAACCCAATCACATCATCCCTTCTAGTCTTATTTCTATTTTAGTATGCAGAGCTGCATTAAAGTACAGATTTGGGCTGAAAGCTGCATTAGTAATGCAATAGTAAAAAAAAATAAATATTTGAGGGATGGAAAACAACATAGCAGTTACTCTAGAGCAACATTCAAGCAAAATCCAAACATGCTGGAAACATGTTAAGGCAATCTTGATGTCACACAACAATACATTTATAATCAGGGTTTCCCTACTAGTTTTTTTTAAATTAAAGCCAGACACTCTGTACAAAAATCTCAATGCACTAGCTATCTTAGAATTCTACAGAAAAAGTGCTATTAATGACAGGAAAGAAAAAAAAAGGATATTTGCTCCGTAAACAAGTTTCACGCTTCCTTTAATGACTTATATAGTACAGAGGATCAGAAGTTAAAGGTAACATGGACCAAAGTCATCTCTCTCCAAGCTATTTATAAGACACAGGGGATTGACAAGCCAATTGTTTAATTCAACATATATTGTATGGAAAGGTATGAAAATGTTGATAGATGTAGTCAAAATAAGCAGGACAGAGACCCACATGAAAAGTCTGAAACTTCTTGAAAAGGCACAAGCTGAAACTTTCAAGCAGGTTTTTTACATTCATTCATTGCTGCTACATTGGAGAAAATGTGACTGTCCCCATTAAACAAGGAGACTTGCATGAGCTGGTTTGCTGCAGTAGCACCACATTCGTTCCTAAAAAACATACAAAATTTGCTTGTCAAAAAATACTTCTTTACTCTTTTGGTCACACACTTGGCTGTGATCTGATGTTTTCTTGTTAAATGGGAGATAACTAGATCTTTGGATGAAGAACTGATCTTCCAGCACCTCAGTGATCACTATGGGCACTTGTTCACCTGCTTTGTTAGAATAAATGCTCTCAAACCTGATGAAAGCGCATGAGGACTGTCTGTGCTTTGCTCACTGTCTTTGGGTTGTGCTCTAAAGCTTAGAGGCTCCCCATGACAGCTCCAGTGGCATTTCATTCCAGCAACGCAGCATTTGCTGCCACCTGCCCATGATCTTGTAGCCACGACTTTCGGAAGCGGCAACTTCCTAATAGCGAAGGAAGGTAACACTGATGGCACCCCTGCATATCAGCTCACACTGCAACTGCTTCTCAACAGATACTCTTCCACTGCAAGCAGGAGCATTGTGCATTCCCTCCTCCCATCAAATTCACCTGGAAAAGCGCTTCTGCTGGCCATCTCCTCTGCATTGCATATAGACACTGTCTACTTTTGTGCAGCTCATCGCTTTCGTAAGAGGCCCCCTGAGGTTTGTCAAGAGAATGTTAGATAGCACTGACCAAGAAATTTAATTTCAGCTATAAACACACCCATGGGAGGAGACTGCATTAATGCAGATCTTCAGAGGGAGACCCAACAGAAACACTTCCTTTTTGCTCATGTATTCCAGAAACCTTAATGCAGCCAGACAAGAGGGCTTACTGCAAACCTTCATGGGGCACTAAAGATGCATTTTCCCAAGTTCAGCTCTCAGCCAAGCAAGCAATCTCAGAACAGAACAGATAGACAGAAATATGCAGGGAAACCCAAGAACATCTCTCAGTTCACAGAACAGGCAGGTAGGACTCCTGAACTATAAAATTACTTTTGCCCCAGTTTTTTGAGCCTCGTGAACAAGTTTGAATGACAGAATTAAAGTGGTTTTGCACCTCCTTCATCCACTGGTAAACTGTATTTCTGAAAGGACTTTGGGTCAAAGCTTTTTCATGTGTGATTTTAGTCTTGACTGAAGTTGCAACAAAAGCCGTTGGCAGTCAACAACAGGACCCAGCCCATGGAACTGCCTCATGCTAAATGGAAGACAGACCTAATGCTTCCACCACCACTTTCCCTCCCTCCAAGGAAGCTGGAAGGCTGCAAAGCTGTTTGTACAGTGCTTTGAAATGTGAATCTTAGCCTAGTCCAGATACACCAATACAGCATCTTTGTCGTTTATTGTTTGTCAGTCCTCTGAGATTATTGGATTAGAATGCACTAGAGAAGGTAAAGCCTCCAGTAAAAAGCCAAAACAACAGCTTAGGAAGACATAAAAGTAGTTCCAAAGAACAGAAGAGTGAATGCCACCATCTGATCATTTAATTGCAATTTCATTTCTTATTAAACATCTACAGACAAACTGGGTATTAAGGGATGTGATTAATCCCCAGTTTGGATTATATTAGTTTCAGAAAATTGAGATGCACGCAGCCTCCACAATTTCATGTGGCTGTTTCTGCTTCTTAAATGCAACATTTGTTATTTCCTGTGCTCTGGCGGTGCCCAGGGACAGCAATTCAACCGGAACTGCACTGCACAAAGCACTGTGCCAATACACAGCAAGAAATACAGTTCCTGCCCCTATAGATTTTACTACTTATCTGGTTACGTGGTTCAGACCGCTCCTGCTTAAGCCAAGAACTATCTTCATTTCATTCGTCAACTCCTATAGTTGATTATTCATCATTCACACACATCCAGATCGAGAGTTCTTAGCTCATCGTGGCACAGTGCCCGGTAAGAATCCCAGGACAACCTTGGGTTATCAGCACCTCTGGCGTACGACCCTTCGATCATTGCACAGGTGGGCAAAGTTCACATCTTCTTCCTAGGGGCTGCCTTCTATGAGCGGCTTATAACTCTCTCTGAACAGCACAACAGCCGATTTCAAACATACTCTTACTCCAGCATGTGTCTCGAATCCTTGAAACACAGGCTGACACCTGTGTAACGTATTAGCCACAAAATATCTGCAAGGCTAAAAATATTTGCTATTAACTCACTGACTTCTAAACCAAACACCTCAAATGGTAGCATTTTCCGCTTCTTTGGCACTAACTCAGGGCTGGTGCTCCTTCCTAACAGACAGCAGCTAGCTCTACGAGTAGGTAGAAGCCTGCTGTGGGAACTGCCCTTGAGAGCATCTTCCTGGTCCGACCCTTCAAGTGACACGCAAGCACATCCATCAGCAATTTCATAACTCGGACATCGGGCAAGAACAAATTTGCTCCTTCCTCTGCCACCCAGCAGGTTAACAAGAGGGCTGCGTTGCAGATTTAGATTTCCCTGCTGACTTTGTGGCCCTTATGAGCTTTTATCTTCCCTGAAACTAAGTTCTTCTCAAATCAAAAAAAGCCAGACAGGCCAACACATACACAGCAAGCATTTAGAGGCAGATGCATTATGACCAAAAGCACCCATCAGCCTGCTATTCTGTTCTTCTCTGCCCTTAGCTTTCATCTTAGTTTCATCATGTGAACTTGGGCACCAGTCCTACAGACTCATAATCACATGATAGCCACATTTTTTTTCCATTAAGGTTAGCACTTTTAGACCCAGAGAACTTTATGCCAGAGGATGAGTGTTAGTTAGAGTGAGCGTGCCTAGCCTTGGCCCACAGCGAAAGAAAGGAATTCCATAAGCACTTGGGATAATGCAGTTTCTCAGGGTGTAATTGATACTGGTCACACAATGCATACATATAGAACTAAAGATCTATTGTAAGTACACCACACTGCAGCATACTGGCAATATTATTATACACAATGATTCATTATTCAAGAATACAATTGTGAAAAATAAAGACAAGCAATAGTTCACAAGTGTCATCATAATATACATGTTAGCAGAAACAAAAAAAAATGACCGAAAAGGCTTCCCACTGCCTTGTACCTTGAGTTCCTATTTACAGTAGCGCAAAGGGAGGTTAACACTATTGTGCTGACTTACAATTGCTTTGTTAAGCAGTTCTGGCATCTCCAACACCTAGCCATTGCTCCCCAGTACGGCTTTCCAGAGCAGCAGCCAAGCAGACCTCTCCAAGTTTGGGAGTTTGCTGTAGATAATGTGAATTCCCAGAGCCTGTCTTACAAATTTCACAGGTGCTTCCCACGCAGGGCAAAGTACAAATTCTAGTATAAACCAGACCAACTTTTAGGATACTACTGGATAATTTGCAAACGAGAACCAGATGGGAGAGCTAATGAACTAGAAAGTAATTTCTGAAGCTTGCACCTTCTCCTAATCCCCATCTGCCTTGAGTTCTTCTGTTCCCATGCACAGCATCGCAGTCAATACCAGCACAGGTCCCCAACAAGTATGAGGGGTATTCTATCCCAGATGTCTTTATTAAGGTTTCATGAAGAAACAAGAGACACTGTGGTCTTTAAACATGAAAGGACAGCAACTACGCTAATTCACCGTAAGAAAAAAGCATAGAAATAGGTTTTATTACATGGCTCACACACCCACCTTGCTCCAAATCCAACATTCTGATTCTCACAAGAATCACCTGTTTTGTTTCATCTGCCCCTTTTACAACTGACCAGGATGCTTAGTGTTCTGGAGTTCTGCTGCATCTTTCTCTCTTGCTGTGCTCTCACTTTATTCAAATTTTAAAGAAAAGTAGTATATTCACAGAATTAACAGAGTAAATAAAGCCACATAAGAAACCTACATTTACTGCAAAAAGCAGCATTTCAAAAACCAGAATGATCCCACCTCACAGGCTTCAGCAGAACGACAGGAAACCTTTCAGGATACTGGTCCTTCTGAGAGAACCCACCTCGACAGAGAACTGCACAGCTGGCTCTGTGAAAGTCTACATACAGTAAGTCTGGCGAGTCAAATCCAGTTCCTCATGAACAAGCATAATGGTGGGGCTTGTTTCAATGACATTTAGGACTAAACGACATGCCATGGAGAGACAGCAGCCGAATGAGCCTCCATTTCAGCCATAGGGCTTGGCTTCTCATCATGAGAAAGACAAGAAAAAAAAAAAAAAGAATCTCATCCTGGCGTAATTACTTGGCCAATAATCTAGATACACAGAAGTGATGGTCTCCAGTACTGCTCCTTGTGTCACCTTCTTGGTCATTTTTGGTAGCCCATAGATCTTCTCTTTCCTACAGAATTGGATAAATTCTTTCGTTACTGAAATGCATCACTAAATCTATGTGCTCCTGTGGGTCTCTGGGAGGACTTGCATGCCTTGAACACCAAAAGTGTTAAAAATTTGTTTCCTCCCCTCAGACCACATTTGTTGAGTCAAGTGTGGGCTGAGGGGCTCAGACAGCTAGAGAGGGGAGAGACCTGTGCGGTGTGTTCTCTCACTTCACCGATCCTTCAGCCTGCAGCACCTTTTTTAAAAACTGCTTTAGCAAAAAGGAAAGTGCACAGCAAATTTTACATGATGCTTGCTTAGAAACAGTTTTCTCCCCTACCCCTCTCAGAATGCACTAAATCTCTTCCAGAGTGCACAACGTCCTGCTTTCCTGGCTTATCTCTGACTGCACACGCTGGTTCCCAGGAGTCACTGCAGTCAGTGCCTTTCTCATTCTCTCTTTCCACACCTCTCTTCTTTGTATCTCGCTCAGCCCCTCTCCTGCACATGCCTCTATGCAGGACTTTGGAAGCAGTGGGATGAGATAAAAAACTAAAATAAATCTATTGTTTATTTTTACTTGAATCCTTTGGCCTGATTTTTCTGTTTCACGCTCCACTAGCTTCAGGGCACGGCAAAATCTGGAAGACAGCTGTATGCATTATGCCAAGTCATGGCTGCATCAGAGCCACTGTGCACAAGTTAATGTGATGTACAACTACAGAGCTTCATGGCTGTGCTGCTTCGACAGGGCAGGAGACACCCAAGGAAGCCAGAAGCATCCCTACACTTTAGGTATAACATTTTTATTCAATGGCCTGGGGACCTGCCAGCCCACAGAGTAAACTGGCACAGCCAAGAGCTTGCCCCAAGGATTTCTGCTGCTATATGTCTGCAGTAATTCCGAGGAAGCCTGTATGCCCTAGCTTTATGTTTGGTAGACCTTACAGTAGGATCTGGCCTGACTTTTGAGGTGCACTATGTATGTATTTTTAGATGACCTGAAAGTAAGTCAGAGATGCTGCTACATTCTTCTGATGCACCCTTGCAAACCTATAACCGAGGGTTATCACATCCCATCAACTCAGTGGCTATGTTACAAAACACAAAGCAAGAATTTGGTAGAGCTGCACTCCATCCCTCACTCAGTTTGCACAGAGCGTGCTCAAGACCCTTTATACAGGGCGGGCAGACAGAAGCTGAGCAAAAGGAATTTCTCTCCCCTTAGAGAAGGTTACAGAGCTCCTGCGCTACGTTTGTAGGAAGAGAAAGAGAGAAGGAAACACCTTGGGAAGGGGCTCTAACGCACACAGGCATTACCAGATTTCCATAGTCTCCTCTCCTCCTATCTAGAAATCTAAGCCTTCCCTCCCAGTCATTGCCTTTAAGACACGAGAGCCTGGGACACAGAGGTGTTGGCCAGCCCCTTCTGAAGCATCGGCACTAGAACGTTGCACAAGGGCACAGGGTCCATTCAAACAGACTATGGAATACATGGGTGTAAGTAAATACTGGCCTTACCTGAACCTCTTGGTGAAGGTTTATGTTCATGTTTTGGAATCTTGTCTGGTATCATGACATTAACTTTTGTTTTAGAGAAAAAAGGTTTTAAAAATCACCACCCTGAGTCATAGGACTTTCAGGTGCTGGCACTTCCCAAGAGCCGTACACCAAACCTAACAGGCCAAACAATAATCTCATCAGCAAGCAACACTTGAAGCCTGCCTGAAAGATCTCAGCTTCCTCTAGTCCTTGCAGAAAACACAAATAGTTCTCAGCTCTTGCCTAGAAGCAGCTGTGCAAGAGTACGAGCACAGTTCACCACCTTCTCCATCCTAACCGAAAAGCCTGGGCAGGATCTACAGTCACAGCTGCCTGTACTGCACCACACTCCTCCCACCTGGCTTACGAGTGACCAGAGTGAATTCTTTGCTTCCAAGGACCACAGAGGGCTGTGACCATGGGAATCCTGGCACACATGGCCAGTACCTTGTGTTACCCCTGCCGAAGGAAGTCTGCAACAGATTGGACCCACGTGCTTCTCTCCCTAGTTATGATCGCTGACTAGATAGATAATCCCTTCATGGGCTGCTGCTCTGCAATTGCAGTACAGCAACCAATCCAAATCTGAGAGCCCAAACCAGGCCCAGGGGGATAACTCCCCTCCTGCTTCCCTACAACATGGTGAAATCTACTTGTTTCCATAGAAACAAATCAGTTTGATGTCCGCACAGTTGCTGCATCCCTCACTGCTGCACATCAGCCCCAAGCTGCTGAGGCTGAGAGGTTTTAAGCAAACATCTTCAGCTACAGGTCGAGAGTTTGCAGAAGAAACGAGAGATATTCCTGGCATACAAAACGCATCATCTCACCCAAGACGTCATTTGCCTAAATTCATCTCTGCTGTGAGAGAATTAATCAGGAATATCCTTCCCCTCCTCCATTTTGAGGGTTGACTTATCTGCCAGATCCCTCCCTGCTCTCTTCCTGCAGATGGGTTAGCCCAGAATACGTGAGAACGTGGAACACCGATGGGAAAGGAAAACAAGGCACTCCAGCACCTCAAATGCGCTTCTGAGCCCATTTCCTTTCCATATTTTCTGCAGGTAAAAAAGGTAAAGGGATTTTCTCGTTTGGAGCTCTGCATTTTACTGGAGAGGATTATTCAGAGAGTGGTACAGCCTACAGTGCATTGCCTGATCTCAAAAAGTCACTGCCCATTATAGCAAATGCCGCATTGACTCTAGGCTGCAGCACTGGGGAAGGAAAGAGTCTTGAGAGCAGAAAATTGCAGCACTGCTGCTGTGCAGCTTCCTCTGGGATTTTTTGGGGTAATAGAAAATGAAGTCCCGGATCTTGCTGACTGCCTTGGGATGTTCAAGGTAAAGAATAACACGGCACAGATTCTATATGACAATATCAGGAACTCAAGGGAATAAGCAGCCTAGTGTATCCAGAATGAATGTGGCAGCAAGAATTACACATCTGTGGAAAACTCAGCTTCGATTTCAAGAATGACAATCCTAGGGGAAAGAAAGCAAGGTTGTTTTCTCTCTTTTAAAAAGAAACATAACCCCAGATCTGGGTAGCGATACAAGGATTCAGGCAAAAAGCAACCACAGCACTGCCTGGGTCCAGAAGACTCTAGAGCTACGAGTATACAAAATATTGCACTAGCATGATGTATTCTCCACCCGAGAGGCTGTAAACCAGACCTTTCTGTCTGCCTTGCTGAATTTTCACCATCTTAGCATGAGTTTTCCTTTTGCTCTTACTGAAGCATATATACCCCAGAAAAAAAATCACATAGATAGTTTATTCTATGTAGCTTTGCCTGCAAGGCTGTATCTCCAGAATCTCCTTGCAACTTCCAGGCAGTAGTCTCCAAGAGGAGAATGTCAGGCATCAGCAATACCCTAGAGCATCAAATTAGTGACAAAAAAACAGAGTTTAGGGCCATAAAGTTAAACCCATGACCCAGCATCTTTGCTTGTCTCTTTCTCAAGCTGTACTGATCTGTCGTAATACTGCAGTAACGCTGCTCTGCTTCGGCACAAACAAACCTACTGGCAAATCCTGGCTTTGTCATAACAGAAGGGTTGCAGTCCTGAAAACCATGACCTGTGCGGCACCTGCAACCTGAGCTGGGAGAAAACAAAAGCACAAGCTGTACACGACAACTCTGGGGCAGGAATGACTATCTGATGGGAAAGCACCGCCACAATAACACCCTGGGATTAATGTACACTAAGACCAATGAACAACAGGCTGACCTTGCTATTTCCCACCATCAGTGTCTTAATCTGTCCGAGCTCTCTGGAGTCAGGCTGCAGCTGAGTCCAGACTACAGGCTGACCTGCAGTAAAGGCCCTCCTGCCTGGAGGAACACCACTAGACTGTGCAGCCATAACCTACATTCAAGTTGTGTGGAGATTCTGACCAAAAAGGGGTTTACTCCGCTTTTTGCCCTTCTTCAGAGACATTACAATGACAGACTCAAAGATACCAAATGTTCATGGTAAGTGTCATCTTAGATTTCTTGTCAAAACTCCATCACCTCTGGAGTCCTGGTATTTGCTGCAAGAGAAGCACAAACGTGGCTCAAGGCACATTTCATCACCGCAGTGTGACACTTCCTCCACTCCCAGACAGCACTGTGTGCTAGAAAAGATGATCTCCTCAGAGCCCAGATGCCATAAAGGGTACAGATGACTAAAAAAGTTCCTTGGAAAATGCAAAATCACTTTGGTGAGCCCCCTAATACTAACCGAAATGGAAGCTGTATGAGGAAAGGAGGTGGTACTTCAAGCTGTGATGTTATTGGTGGCCAGATACAAGTGATAGGTTTATAAAATTGACTGCCAGGTACCCCAATAATTTATCTTTGGTCAGGGGTAAGAGGCAGAGCATCTTGTGGACAGGGAGGTAGGCTGCTTTCCTCCTAACATGCCAGGCAGGAAGGACAGAGTTCCTTGGGGTAACAGAGTTATGCCACCACACTTGGGCGTCCTGACCAAACTGCCCAAGGTGCATGGCTGTCCTGCAGAGGGAATTTAAGGTGCCAATTTACATCTCCCCTCTGCCTGGAGAGGTACACAGGAACAGTGCCAAGTTCCTCGCTAAGCGCTGCACCTCTGCAGTTTCAGATATAATTAGGATCACCCTGCCTGGTGCAGAGGCACTGCTTCTTAAGCCCTTGAAGAAAAAAACAGCAGACTGGCTGCTAACACCTCTAGTGAAGAGCAAAGTCAGAGCCATTACTTCAAAAACCACACAAGACATCTCAGTTTCAGGCAATACCAGAATGAAAGGTGGATCAATAGTCCCAGAAGATTGAGCTTTTGACCTCCTGGCTGGTTCCACTGTGTCTCCCAGAGTCCTTTTGACCAACTAGTGGGACAGCACTTCTCACATCCCAGAAGACATTTTTCTCTGGTCAAGTTTGGGCAGTCCCAGGGGGTGACAAAAAGGCAGGTTTATATACAGATACACATCCACAAAATTTCTAAAGGAGTCCAAGTCTTCATGGAAACTTTTAGAGCTACAATTAATAAAAGCAGAGGATGGTTAGAATTGGTGTTGCTTATTAATGGACACTCTGAATTTGTAGCAAAATTGAGGGATAATGACCTGGGCAAACAGATCAGAGTCTTCTGAACTTCCATTCCTTTTCCTGTTTTTCACAAGAAAAGGGTTTATCTAAATTCCTTCCCTTGGTATCTTCCCCTAACCCCTCCAAATCAACACACTGATTTCTAAGAACATTTTCTTTTGCCTGTCCAGTTGTTCAGTTTGAAATCAACGTTCTCCAAACAGAAGCTGGAAAAATATCAAGCCCTAATGCAGTGTCTCACTCGTTCTTTTGAAGTTTACTATATCATTCTTTCAACAGTCTATACAAACTCACTCAGTAAATGGAAGTTTTTCTGTAAGAAGAGTTTGGGACAAAAAGTAGTTTGCAGAACTGGCCTTACAAGCACATCTTGTATGAACAGGCATAAATAGAAAATAATGTCTGGAACCAGGAACATCAAATCCAAGTAGAACAGCCCAGAGGGAAGCAGCACACTGCTGGGATCTCTGCTGAGAGCTGCGCTGATGTAGAAGAGTTTCAGCACTGGAGCTGCAGCATCAGCTCTGCGGTGTGACACATGTCATGCACCAATCCCTGAGGGCATTCTGCATTTTGGCATGAACCAACCTCCTCCTTACCTCTAACCCCACTGCGACAGATCTCCTCTCAAGGCCACCACCATACTCGGGCAATTCCCAGCTATTCATAGAGGAGCTGCTATTAAAAGTAAAAAGCACAATCAGCTTAAGAAACAGCCAGAGATTACTCGAGAGATCACAGCAGCCAGAAAGAGAGAAAAACGAACACGTATTAGAATCAAGGGGCCTCATCCTGACCTAAAGCAGTGCAAGTTCATAAGCAAGTCAGTGGAGCTAAATACCAGCATAACAACGTGAGGGTCACAGCTTTGGTTTTTACTGGCTCAATTCTGAACCAACAGGCCATGAGATGTATTCCCCTGCTGACAGAGAGTTGTTCCTGCAGGGGCAGACAGGTGGCAAATGGACAGTTATTTTCATCACAAGCCCCTGTTTGCAGAGGATTATAATTACTCAGATGAGGAAGAGCTCTCTGAGCTGAAACGCCCCATTAATTTGTTGTCAGAACCCTGAGCCACATCCTACATAACTTACTCTGCCTTCCTGCCACTCTTGCACAGGTACAAGCAAAGAGGGGGAACTGAACAAAGACTTTAAGATTTTCACCTTTAAGTATCTCCTTCTTTGTTCTAAGAAATTCAGCACAGCCTTCCCTGTCATTGGATCTCCCCTCAAAATAAATAAAAAAAAAGAAAAGGAGAGGAAAATAGGTTTTCCTAGTTCTCTCCAGGGTAAGTTAGCTCTGCTGTAAAAACATCTGCAGATGCTGAGAACTGACTCCTCAGCTCCTCCGTAGACTTCTGCCTATTGATGCTTTGAGAAAGTGTCTAAATGCAGCTGAAAAACTACTCAAACATGGCTGCAGTTTATGCTCAGCTTTTACACAGCATTACAGCAACACTGCTTGGCTCTTCAGCCAAAATCCACAGCAGTATCAGTTTAATATCGACCATGTCCTCTCTCAGGCATCTCATATAGAGTCTTGATGTAAGAGTGGCCAGGGTAGGTTCACAGCCACAAAACAACAGTTCCAGCATAGTCAGACCAGATCTCAGCAATTCACTCCAGTGTTCAGATAGTGTTAACTCTTCGCCCTTCAACACAGCTGCAACAACGCAACCTAAAGCCGTAAGAAACAGGAAAGGGAATGTTAAAGGGGACTGTCGAGGCAATACATTATTAAAATTGTATTTTCACCCCTAGAGACTCAAGTTCAATTCTCATTTCAGTCACAGGAGAGGAACTGGGTTTATTCCAAATCTCATCTTGTATAATTTATTGTTCACTGTGAATGCAACTCAAGTATTTTAGCAGAGCTTATAGTTCTGTGACTAAGCCCTCGTTTTTAGGAAAGGAAGAGTTGACAATGTAGATCTTAGAAGTCTGGAGATTCTTTATACTTGTGTTCAGGAATACTTGGGGAAACATCTTTTAAAGGAAAAAGACCCTCAAACATCTATGTTAGAAATTGGTGTTTTCAATACAGAAGCTACACTGCCTTTCTGTTAGCTTAATTGCTGTGTCCAGGGCTCTAAGAAAAGCTGCCCAAGTCACAAGACTTGCAGAAAAGTGGCAGAAGTTGGCAAGTTTGCTTCCAGTCAGCAAGACACAGCTTGAGGAGCTTGCATAACACCTGCTTCCAAGATGCTTCCAAAACGATGTTACACTGAACTGCAAGAAGCTACTGACCAGGGATTGAAACACCATCTCACTTCCATTTGGTCATGACTGGGTCTGCCAAAGCTTTCAGACTCAGGGCTTATTCTTCCTGTACTGTGTCTCAAAGGAGAAAAAAAAAAAGTTATCTATTAGAGTCAGCACCAGTCTAGGAGCCGTGACAAGCCTGAAGGTCACACAAGAATTAACCATCAGCAACCTAACTGTCCTGTCTGTCCATCTATATAAAACAGCTTAAGAAAAGAGTCACTTAACATTCAGTTTTTAAAGTATTTACTAAGAGAACTTTGGGGGGGAAAAAATAAAGCTAGACATAAGTACCAAGTACAAAGTCACCTGGAACAACTGTTTAAATATCTAACATTAAACTGTGCTCAGCTGCTAGTCACATTTCGATGCATCCTCTCATCTGCTCCTCAGTAAACACTGAAATGTTGGCTCAGTCCTCTCTTCATTGCCACCCCAATATTTATAGCAACTAGTCCTGAGAAAGACACCCCATCCTCATGACTAAATTCCACCAAGTCCCTCACAAACAAGCATGATGCATGCTTTAGAAGGATCACAGACAAATAGTTTTTTGGAGCTTTTCAGAACCAGTCCTGCTTGCCATCTGACCACCTCCTGACGTGCCCAGACCACCTCAGTGCCTAGAGTCACCAGTGGAAAAAACCTTGGGCTCGTTCCTCTATAGGGCTGTGCTACCTATCCCTGCTCTGAGAGGCTGTGCTCAAAAATTAAGAGTGCTACCAGCTCATCTAGTGCAGCCTCTCATCCCCCAATGCTTTCCAAGAACATTCTCACTCTTCAAATCCAGTATCTGATCTCTGCCAGCAGTCAAACGTGGCTGCATCAGTCCCAGGCTCTCTGCAGAGCAGACCTAAGTAACCAGCGGCACGTGGCAAACGAGGCTGCAAGAACAGCGAAAGCGCTGGGCGCGCCACTTCTGGAGAGCCGGCAGGTCTGTCAAAGGGCTCAGGCAGACATCACTGGACCACCCTTGCAGAGTTTTCACGTATTGTGAGGAAAAAGAGTTTCCTACTTGACGGTTAACCTTTTCTAGCTTTGTTTCAAGTATCCATTAACGATGTACACCTACATGACACGACAGAGACCAAATGTAATGCTGTACAACCACATGACACAACAGAGACCTTTGTATAGATGGAGAAAAAGGTATAAAAAAAGTCACGCAGACCTGAGAACAGAACTCTATCTCAAGGCTAAACATGCCTGCCTGCCCGCCTTTTATGAGAGACAATATTCCCTTACCTTGAGCTTTCACTTTTATCAGGATGTGCAAAACTAGGTCTGAGATTGGGAAAATTAAGTTTTAAGTGGAATGAAAAACATCCCACTAGTGAGCTATTTTCCCACCATGCATGAATGCACGACTAGATTTTTTTTTTTTTTTTGGACCAAGCTTACTTTTAGCTCTCCTCCTAACTAGCAGTACTCTGACTCATATGGTTAGAGATCTGTGAGTCCAAGAAGAAAAGTATTACACCCAAAGTTTTTGGGTAGTTTTTTTTAGTGGCATATCGAGGAAGTAGGTTTACTCTGCAGATTAACAGTAAATTTCCTTTCACAGATGCCACCTCAAAATCAATTTTACATAGGGCATACAGGCTGAACACCATATGCTTCTAGGCAACTGCCTGCCACCCTTTCAGCAGATCTTCTGGTTTTGCTACTCAAATGCGCTGCCTGGAAATAAAAATCTGAGTATGGCTCATACGGGTGGAGCACACATGGGTTTGCTCCTGTCTAATAAATCTGCTGCTCAAGGCATCATAATAAGTTTCACCCCAGTAGCTAGAGCACAGCAAGTACTTTATTAACTTGGCAAAAATTGTCAACTTCTTCCATTTCTCCTCAAAAAGATACTAAGAAATTTTTGCTCAGAAGAACTTTTACTCACACTCACATAGAGATGCTCAAACTTGCAGTTAACAGTTAAGTACAAAGTAGGCACATTCAGTAATTCACCAGATCAGGAAGGGGATTGCTTCCTGCCTTAGAAAAATATTTTCAGAAGCTGTCTCAGATAGGAGGTGATGCAGACAAACTCCCACACCTTCTATTTAAGTCTAGCAGAGTTCTGCATGATCAGAGCATCTGGAGAAGTCAACGTCAAGGACTTGGCTTGGCAGCCCCAGCTAGATACTGAACCATGGCTTCTGAAAACAATCATTAGCCTTTAAAAACAGAAGCTTGTCTTTGCTTTGCCTGTTTGGTTTGGGGTTTTTTTTGACTCTGTGGAACATTATAAGCAGGTTGAGTTTTGAAAAACAGTAACAGCTGACAGTTTAGCATAGGGGAATGCTTTTGGGAACTTCTGGCTTCTTTCCCACCAGACTCTTTACAGCCTTGTCCCACAGCATCCTGTTTACAGAGCAAAACCACACAAGACTTTCCTGTCTCCAGGTACAGTAAGGACTATTCAAAGCTCAGGATGCTCTAAGATTCCCAACACGAGGATTATCATGGTAACAAGGAAGAGTCCACACTAGCATCCTGATCTGGCAGCTACCGAGCGATGAAGCCCAGCAATGTCAAGGCAACCCGTCATTTTCACACACCAGTAGGTTTAAGCAAGCCCTAATTTGCACAATACTGGGCACCAGCTTCCAAACTGGAGATGGAGCTGGTTTCCTTCCTCTGGGTAAATTCTGATAGGATCTGAGACATGCCATAAGAATCTCTGTCTTCCTAGTGAATACAGGGCTAGTGGGCAGTTACCAGAAGTACAAGATCATCACCAAGGAGTGAAGGTAAAGAATACAGTCAGTGAGACGTGCAGAGAACATCCAACTGCTGCAGGAAACAGAAAAGATGTGAGACTTGTGTGGTAGACATAGTGCTTAGGGATATGATTTAGTGGAGGCCTCGCCAGTGTTTGGGTAATGACTGGACTCGATCTTAAAGGTCTCTTCCAATCTAGGCAATTCTGTGATTTGAGACAACACGTAGAACGTTACAGCAAGTAGTCAGAGGACAAATACAGGTAGACACTGCTGCTGCATCTACAAACCTCGAGATTGCTGCTTCCCTCCCTCACAGTCACCCATGTTATGGTTTAACATAATTACGTATCTCCTCCCAGCATTCCTCCTCCCACAAGTGCTTGCTCAGAGCTATACGGATTTCTCTTAAGTTAAATTATTTTATCATGTGGTCTGCTGTAACACATTACCCACTTCCTCCAGTGCTCCAAATTTTCTTCCTTCTCCAATTAATCTGAGATTAAAACAGGTGTCTTCACTGAAGACCAAAATCTTACTGCCTTTTGAAAGATTATTTGACCAAAATTCATTTCTCTAAACAGCAGAATGCTACTCCCAGCTCTTGCACCATCCTCTGCAACTCTAAGTCAGTCAGTTCCCAAGCGATGCCTACTGCTTTAACCTGCAAATACACTACAGCAGTTTGGCAGCTCACAGATGTATTTATCATACAACAATTAAGGGTCTGTGACTTGCAATTAATCTCTCTGCCAGCACTCTGAGCATCTAAATGTATCTCAAAGTAGAACAACAACAAAAAGTCATATTTAAAGATCCCTTTTGTGACAAGAGCGGAGCAACTCAGTGGATATTATCTTCTTGTTTAAATTTAAATCTGCTGCTGCAGTACTGCATTGATGCTCAGCATCACCCAGTACAGCAGACATCCTCGATCTGTACATATTGTAGCTCTGATTTTTAGACGATTTAAACCCTCAGCTCTCTTCATAGCACTCAAGCTCACTAAGCAGGTAGTACAGCAGAAGCTCAAGCAACTTAAAAGCCCAAAGATCATTGGCAAACCAGATTTCCTGTGGTATCTGAACAGGCCAGTTACCTGCATCTCTGTACATATCCCTATAGGATCTTTCACTTCTAGATAGTCGCTGAATACTGCTGTTGGCCTCTAAAGGCATTTCGCTGGAGAAGCTTCCCATAACAAAGCAAAGTATGTGTTATGAAAGAAGGCATTTCCTCACCGTATCTTGGAGGTGCAAATATTTAAATGGCTGGGAAAGGTTGAGATATGAAGATACTAATTTGCTCCTCAAAGTTATGCCTGAAGCCAAAGGAAACCCTGCGGCTGCAAGATCCAGCTTTGCATCTGCAGGAGGTGACGTTACAAGACAAAGACACAGTTGCAGCACAAGCTGCCCAGCCCTTGCCTGGTTTTATCAAGGCAGTTACTGTAGCACAACTCCCAAACTTAATATGTATTTCTCCTGTGGCAGTCCACCCACATGGCAATGCTGCACTTGGCCTGCTCTTTCACCGGCGCTGAGATGTCAGTGTTCTGGAAGAGGTAGGTTAGCCCAGCACAGTTGAGTTTAGGTCCATACCTGCCTCTGATTTCCTTCCAGGCAACATACAAATATCAGCTAATTCAGTGTATACCGCCAGAGCCTGCTGACAGACTGCCAAGTGCCCCTACTTGGTTTGAGGCATAAAATCTCCCAAGAGGAGATGCTTTTGGCGTAATGCTTAGGTCTGGGGTCAAGTAAATCCCGATTCACTTCCCACAACTTCAGCACTGCTTAGCTCCCTTGATCATAAATGAGATGGTTTAACCTCCACTCAAGTCCTTCCACTCACTGCTCCCAGCCTTTAGTTGTTGCCTCCTCAGCAGCCCCCTTAAAGCATCTGCTCTCCAGAAGTCAGAGGTGCCTTGTTTTCTCCAGGAAGAGCAATGCAGCTGTCCTAGCAGGGCCGAGCAGCACGCTGCCTTGGTTCACACAACAAGACACAAGGCACAGACATTTATGCAGCCATCTGAACACAACCCAGGGCTTTTGGTTTTCCCTGTTTAAAGGAACAGAAACTTTGCTGTAAAACAGAGATAAGAGTAATACTCGCACAAATCTGAAGATGTGTAATAGTACTCTGCAATCTTAGGATTTTTTTAAGAAAAACACATTTATATCTGTTATTTTCACATGGCATAGCAGAAGTGGTATGAATACAGATGATTCCACAAACAGCTTTGTGGGTTTTCTTGCACATCCCTTCTTCTTGGTCTTTCAGGCTCTCTCAAGACAAATCAGCACACACCACAATGCTTTGTTCTTTTTATTGGATCTGTTTTGCTGGTACTGGTGCCTGCTCTAAGACCTTCTAATTTAAGAAAGGTGGCAGCAGGGAAATAACACCACCATAAGGGACTTAATGACCCCCAAGGCCCTTTCTGACCCAAGTTATCCCACAAGCCTATAACCACCCCAACAGGAAATGCCTTGAGCTGACCCAGTCAACCTTCCTTCCAGTTGTGGGGCCCAGGATAAACCAGTCTATGAAGAGATATGTCACCTGTCTGGCTTCTGCTTGGCTTCTCTCATCTCTTCAGCAATTCTAACACCATCAGCCGGTATCCTAGTCACCACACTGAGTCTCTGGCAGCAAAAGCACACATAACAGCAACACCGACATCTGGTATTACAAATGCTGGCTCTGCACTGTTGGATTATCTGTTAACAGCAGAGAAAGTGACACTGGAAGAGTAATTAGCAGCAACTAGTAAGGCATCGCATTCAGGAGGAAAAAATATTTGATAAGACACGTAACTAAACCTTGATTGCAGTCAGCATCACTCTATGCTTTGAGGTTACCAGCATGTGTGGGATTCAGTGCTACTGCAAGATGCCAGCAGCAGCCCTAGCCTGAAGTCCAGCATGGCCACAGGCTTGGTCTGGCCATGGGGGCAAGCATGCTGCCCTGCTTTGTGCCTCTGCCGTGGTGACACTTGGAAAGTTGCTCCGCAGGTGCTGAGCAAGGAAACCAACCCTGGCAGGACCTCCAGCCCCCGTGCTGAGGCAGCCCCATCAAGCACATCAGTCAGCACCAAGGGCATCGGTATTCATTCTTGCACAAATTTCCATCCACTCAGAGAGAAACTCATCAGCGCTCACATTCACTGTGCAGCGAGCAGCTGCTGAGCAATCGCTGCACCACCATCCTGGTATCAAGCTGGAGCAGTGACATATGCCATGTCCACACTACAGCAATAATTGTATTTCTAAACAGTAGGTCTACACACAATTTTTTCTTGTGCCTATTCAGACAAGAAAAGAGCCCCTAACACCATTACACTGAGGAACCATGCTTATTCCGGACACCATTTCCATAGCTTCTTATCATGGTTTCCAATGCCCACACAAAAAGAAAAGAGACTATGTATTACAGCAGGGCCCCAACATTATTTTAACAGGATTGGGTATTGCAGCATATACACATACATTCTGCGGTAAAACGTCTCATGTTACCAGTCTCTAAACCAGCCAGCACTCGAGGGTATCAGATGGAGAAAGACCTCTTCCCTTTGACATATTTTCCATTTCCACTCCAATTATTTCCTCTAAATGCTTTTCTACAGACAAGTCTCAGCTTCTGCTCAAGGGACAGCTAATTATTTCATTTCCTAAAAGCCATGGCACTATAACTTGCTGCTAGAGAGACAACTGATGGGACACAGTGAGGTCACAAGCTCTCCTGGGACAGGGGCCATCAGAAAGAGACAGAAAACAATTTAATTCGTTTATTTTCCATCAGGCAGATAACATCCCCCCTTCTCAGTCAGTGCCACTGGAGACACATCAAGGATTAATATCTCCCCTTCTGTTTGCTCAGTTGAAGAGAGAAGCGCAGCCCGGCCCAATACTCTGTCCTTTAACAAACCTTCCTCTGGCCCGACAGCCATACATTATATATTACGCCACTGCAGCACTCACTGCACAGATCCTCGAAAATGGATTTACAAGGTTAGGCTACCAGTATTTAGAAAGCATGAAAACAGCTGAGCCAACCAACAGGTGAACCCGTTTTGCTCACACATTGCAGGAGACCTATCTCCCCCTTCTTCTTAGAAAGCTACAGCACAGCAAGTTTTTCACTTTGGTGGTAGGAATCATTATTTTCTTCATGTGCCTATGGACAAACAAGTGGAGCCTGGTCTATGACCTGAGACTCAGTAAGATGTGTTCCTGCAACGTCCTTCCCTTGGCATGATTCCCAGCATCCCTGGAGAACACTGCATCGACTGCTGAAGTTCGCTAGAAATGATCCCAAACTCTCTGAATGCATTTCTATAGCAAAGAACAAAAAACCAGCCTTACCCCCACCACGCTTTCTTTGCGCCACACACAACCCCTGTGCCTTCGTCCTAGCACACCCAGCACTCGCTGCTCAAGGCTGCCTTTGCACAAGCCCAGAATTTGGGGCTAAACAAGCAATTCCTACACACCACAGACGGAGGAAAAGCTTTATTGGCCGCCCGGCAGTAAACAGATTAAAGTAAAAAGTGGGGGCGGGGAAAGGGCATCCAATAGATGTCACAAATGCAGTTGCTGAGAGAGAAGAACCCACGCAAGCATCTGACCAGGTATCACAGCAGTCGCTGCTTTTAAGAGAAGTCACCAGCAACTTGCCTGCCCCTCACAGCATAAGAAAAAAATACCCTGAAGAGTACCACCTGTATATCACGGAACACAGTTAATTAACGGGACCCGAAACAAGCTGAGGAACAACCCCCCTTCCCCAGGTGTTGTGTGTCTCCGCCGGAGCAGATAACCCGGCAGCGCGGGCTGCAATTTGCTCAAGTTGCAGATGATGAATGCGAAGGTCACATGAAGGGAAGGCATCGGTGTCTCGCCTGGCACAAAATGGTAGCACCCGGGGATTTGAGCATATAGGAGAGCGATAACCCCGTCCTTCCCACGGCCTCCCCGCAGCTCCCGAC
>NW_009705305.1:0-32198 GCF_000703405.1 Apaloderma vittatum
AAGATGTAGGAATACAGAATGGTTGCAGTGTTCTGAAAACAATTTACTTCAAAAGCCAATTGCACTCTAACAATTCTCTCTCAGTGCTCACAGACCTGGAATAGCAGGACATATTACTGAATCATTTAAACTGAGCAGTTACATATTTTTCTCCAAAAATATTTTTCACTTTCCATTAAACTCTGAGAGAAAAATCCTGGCAGTGCTGAAGTCAGTGAATACTTTACATTGATTTTTAGAGAAATGGATTTTTACTCCTTTCCACACCACCCCCCCCCCCCTTGAAAATTGGGCAAAGGGCATTGAAATGGATTATTTGTGTTTGTTACTGCACAACATCCAAAGTAAGCAGCAATTAGAATTGTAGATTCAGAAGATGAAAAGGAATCAGCGTGATCAGTTTGACCTGACAGCAATTTTATACAATTTAATATGTTGTCTTCAAAACATTTAATAGTCATGCAGCAGCAGGTGTGCTGTGACTGCCATTCATAAGGCAAAACATAAGCTGTTCCACTGATATTTCTGTCACTCATTTCTTCATCACGTCTACCTGCAGTCGTTTCTTTCTGTTTGGGTAATGCAGAGTCTTTGGGGAAGGGACCTTTTCTGTTGCATGTGTACACTATGTCTTGGCCAGCTGAGTCACAGTCAGCAGCTGAAGTCTTTTTTGTGATGCTCCCACATAAATAATATGAAGATTAGAACAAGATAATGGGAGATGCCACAAAGACCAAACTGAGTCACACTCTTCGATTTAATTTTAATTTCTGGATCTTACTCTCTTTTGACATTAACCAGCACTTAGATTTTTATTTCAGTAACAGCAAGAAAGATGAAACATTACATCTTTGTTAAGCTGTTTAAAACCAATTCTCCTCTGTTCACTCATACCACATAGGAAAATAAAAAAATAAAATCACTTGGTTTGCTTATAGTGCTTCTGTTATATCAGAAAAGGACACTCAGTTCAAAACCTTCACCCAGCTGAAATAAAAATCTATCTGACAGCTCGTAGTTCTACTGTCAATGGTAATACCCCTTGGAGTGCCTATCTCTTTAATGATCAAGCACTAACCTTAGTGGTGAATAGTATTCCTATCAGGCTACTCTCCGTTGCTGGGCTTGCTGTCAGCTCACAATAGCTGAAAAAGTAGATGATGTCAGGCAGAGTTTTCACTCTCCTTTACTTGTTTCCAATGAAAACTCAGAAATAGCTTAGGTCCAAATGAGTTCTAAAAGTGGCAAAGAACCTTATCGCAACTCAGCTGGGCTGTTATCAGCCAAATCAGCAGCACACTAATCGGCAAAAAGTGTACCTATGAGGACTTTTTTATTTGAATTAATGAACTATTACATTAACCTGCTTCATCTGAGGGTAGGCTTTTAAAAGCTGCTTTGGCTACAAGTCACAAAGTACAGTCAAGTGCAGTGATTTATAAGCATGAAATCTTATAAGATGCAGAGACCAGCTTGAATATAAGCCCAATAAACAAACTAAACAGTATGCATGCACATCAGGGAAAAAAATCACTATGGAAATATGCATCTATATTGATATATAGATATAAAAATAATAGATACAAACAAAATTCCTTCTTCCTGGCTGGGTTGAACTCAAGCCTCCATAGCAGTAAAATGCTCTGTATTAGTACCAGTACTTGCCAAGTTACAACAGGTGAAGTGATCTAAATGGCTGGAATGCATCTAAGTGTTAACATGCAACAGTGTCCAATCTGAAATCCGAGAACATTTTCGGTGGTGTAATTGCAAACTGACAGTGGTTTGTAGGAGCAGAGATCTTGAGTAACAGAACCGAGGATGTTACTGGGACTGTTCCGAGAGGTAACTAAAGACAAGTTGACATGACACCTTACAAAGAGCCCATTTAAAATTACTATGGAAAGGATGAGAATATTTGCCTGCATGCACTGCCAGCTTTTTTCCTTTTCTTTCCTTTTTTTTAATATCTTTGCTTCTATCAAATGAAAATGAACAGAGGAACAGGACAGATTAAAGGTCTGTGTAGCTTGCTGTGCTATCTCCCACAGAGGCCAAAAACAAATTCATAGGGAAGAACAATTCCCTTGAATGCCCTCTCAGCCTTCAATTCCTGAGCCAGAGGTGGTGTCTATGTATTTAGAAATCCTTAACAACTTTTCTGCAATAGGTCTCCTCTTGAACATATGTTGACTTTAGACATCAACATCTTGGTTCACAAGAAAAGGATCTCCACATGAGGGACCACTCGCATGCAAAACCATCACGCACAGCCCTCACTACCCACTTGGTACCCAAGAACTGCTGACCTTTACTACATGTCGGTGCTGGTTTGCTTTTAGAAGGAGTAGGACTCGGCTACCAACCCTAAAAAACCTAGGGTGTTTCAACATCAACCAGAAACAAAATCTTTGCTTTATAATCCTTATCTTTACATAGACTGAATAAAAAAACCTTCTGATTGGAAAACCCCTGGCATGTAGTGTATATACACAAAAAAATTATTTCATATTGCCTGCTAAATTCTATTCCAAGGTTTTTCCATATTTAATTAATCAGCTACTACACATAGTGATTTACAGAGGTTTTTTTAATTTAGACCTACAATTAATAGGAAAAAATACTGAAAATAGAGCAATTCTATTAAACAAAGTTTAAAAATGCAACTTTTGTACTTTATCAACTGACATTTTTTAGTATAAGGGTCATTAAATACACTGATTATATTTTTCTAACACAATAGTGTGAGCAGGGGCCAGATCCTCAGTGACTGGAAAACTTTTTTTTTAGAACCTGTCTGTGTTCTGTGACCAGTATCTCTGAATCAAGGAGCCCAGTCCTGCTAAAACTCTCAGGTACAACATTTATTAGTGCCACATTATTAATGCCACATACTGATTACTGTGAGTTAGATTTAAAAGTTGCGTGTAGAAACACAGTACGGCCCAAGAATTCGGAAGGAACGAGAAGACTAAAACCACAAAAAATAGTAGCTCTGAATAGTTTGTGATCTTTCTTAAACACATCTTCGTAAACACATATGGTGTCTACTTGTGTGCATTCGTTAGATCTTAAAACAGTTGCCTGTTTGGCAGGACAAATATTACTAAATTTCATAGCAAAATAGTATGGCTACTATGACAAAATTCAAAGATGTTTTTTACCAAATACTTGTTAATGATGGAGTGCTAGTGACCCCTAGCGCTGTATTTTTCCCGTGAGGCTTGATGCAACATCTACAGGAGGCCCAACGTATTTTCTCCTCTAAAATTTAACAAGAAATAAATTAGGGACAGAAGTGTGAAGGTGAGAAAACAGCAAAATAAAGGCATTAAAAGAAAAAGCAGCACTTCCAAGTTTGTGAAGTTTTACATTTTTAGATTAAAAAAAATAGCATAGACTCTTAAAGCATGATTTCTATATTGCTTAATATGATTTAGAAAACAATTATGTAGGCAAATGCTTAATCATCTAAGCAAATGCGGTTTTGAAGGGAACAGAAAACATTTTTCTATTTCTTTTGCTGGATCTCTACTGGGTCTTGAAAAATTGTTGCTGCCCAAAATACTGGCAACTTTTTTCTGAAATATTTTTGTCTGCATACTGAATTCTACTGATTCTAGATAGCACTGTATATTAAGGATTGATCTATATAGTCTAAGAGATTTTTAATGAAGGGTAAATGAGTGTTATGTATGATGGGTTCTGTTATCTGCTTATAGGTAATACCCAACACTGAAGCGCTTATTGAAATTTTTAGTATTATATCCGTGTTGTAATGCTATTAGAGTTTAATCATTTATCATCTCTTTATAAAGTATTTATGAATAGAAGATTAAGTGCAGCAAAATGAGTAGTGATCTAGAGCCAAATTCAAACCTACTGTGTAAGAAAGCGTACCTTTTACCACCAAAACTCATTTTGCTAATTTTATTCTTTCAGGAACAGGAACGACATAAACACAAGAAGAAAAATCTTTGTGATATAGACCCTTGTAAGATCTAAAGGTAATTTCCTCAAAGACATTTGAAATTAAGCAGTTCCTCTTTTTCACTCCTTCTGTGGGTTTTTCATTTGTCTGTTTGGAGAGGGAGAATGTACTTAAGTAGTATAGTACAAACCTACCTACATCTTCATGCTCAAGCCTCACTTAGGTTAGAAGTATCAGATGTAAACAAGGCTGGCAAGTTTTGCAGAAAGTCTTAAAGAAGTTACAGTGGTACTTGCATTTAAATTCAAGATATTGTTGTGGTTAATCTCTGCCAAAGGTATACCCTGTCCAAAGTGTCAGTCACACTGAAGGCCTAAAAGCCACTCCAATCCCTTGAAGCAACTGTAGATTGGAGTATACTCAGTTCCACTAATTCTCCAAGCCTCATAATCGTTATATTTTGCACAGAAAATGCTTGATCAGCAATGTGGAATAAACAGGAGGTAGAAGAAATCATGACATTTATAATACATGTATTTACTTTTTAAGACTTTCTTAAAGCTGGCAGATATTGCACACAGTTCAATTCCAGATACACGCTGAATTTTTTTCCTTTTTCTCCAAAATCCGCATTCTTTTCACAGATGGGAGAGCATATGGTAGGAAGCCCTTAAAGTATATTAGAAACAGCTTCCACATTGTAGTAGAATTCCTACTGAAACTGCAGATTCAGTAAACGGGAGGAACCAACCAAAGATATTTAGAATATTTTAATCTTCTCACTGTAAACATTGGCTATCCTTGCAGTTGGAGCTGCTGGAGAAGGAAATTAGGGAAGGGAAATATTATACTAGCTCCACAAATGCGTGGCAAAAACCCCCTCAACTTTGAAAACAAGATCCTGTTAAAAACATACAAAATTATATGCAAAATTGGAAAGCTGAGGAATGAGAACCTATAATGAACTTAGTGTAGCAAAACTGAAAGTAAAGGGAGAGAATAAGGTACTTTAGAAGACTAACAAGAAGCTTGATTTTTATATGGTTATTTTTTTTAGTGCCAAAGCAAGTTTGTCAGGAGCTACCTTATGATGTTTAAAGTGCCACCTGAGGGGAGTTGCTGGCAATCAGTCTGACAACACTGACATTCCAGTTAGCAGTCCCCTACCCACAGAAGTGTCACAAGATTGTTGGCTGTTACATCCGTTTTGTGGATAAAAGCTGCCCAGCAACTCCAAGAGCCTACTAGTACCCATAAGGAGGATGTGAAAGTTTGTTTTGTCTTTCAATTTCTGCTGGGGAAAAGGAATGTAAACTTTTTAGCATATCAAACCATAGGAGAACCAGTCCTGCCATGGAGGCAGGGTGACAGAGGACAGGCAAATGGAGTAGTCAAATGGTCATTTTCTTCGGGCACCAGACAACATCTATTAATGTTGAGACAACTTAAAAAAAGCACAAACCAGAAAATCAATGAGTTGACCCTTTATCCTCTAAAATAGTTTGGCCTTATTATTCCCCTGGACAAAATCGCAGAGAACAGAAGTGTTTCCCAAAGAAAATATTTTATATATAAATGAAGAGTTTCTAAATAATCAGTTAAACACGAGTCAATGACATCTTTCAGGAAACGACTTGTCATTCCATAATTAGAATCAACGTCGACACACAGACTAAATGCAGATTACAACTTACTGTAAAGTGCCATCACCCTGAACACTATTTTAAGTCCACTATACTTTGGGGGACTACTGAACTGAGTACTGTCACCTTTCAAGTCACTTTTGTTCCAGCCAGATCAGCCACTACTGAGAGAAGCTGTTTGAGGTTTAATTTGTTTCTGCTTTCTGGTGCTGGATCTAGCAGCCTTGCCTTTGCTGCTGCAAAACAGCTCTTCTCCTGACAGTCCTTCATTGCAGAGGTTTCCAGGGCCTCACCTGTAGCCTCCTGGTGGTCCCTTAGGCTCAGAAGCATCTCACTTTAATAGAATCTAGATTACTTTCTCCAAAACCTTGGCGCAATCTAACATGTGAGGATATTAACTCCATGTAAATGCCAAGTAATGCTGTAATTGGAGCACAAAACCAAAAACCTCTGAAAACAGAGCAGGCTGAGTTCTCAGCTACCAGTTCAGAATCTACTGAGAACAAACACACAGCTTGGAGGGCACCTCAGTGCCTAAGGTCATTAACAACTAGTTTTTCCTGAGGTTAATGAACAGGAGCAAACATCTTCTGTGGAGTTTATGCTCTCAGGAAATGCCCTGAGTCATTACTTTGATTTACATTCAGTTTAAATGCTTTGCATTCACTTTATAGCATTTTCCACTTCAGCATCTGAGAATGGCTTATAAATGTAACAGCATTCTTATTTCTACATCTTAAGAACATGGAAATTTTAAACAGAATGGGAAATGAAATAACAGAGCTGGATCACAAAGTACTGTTAGTACAGTCAGGAGGAGGGTTAGGTTTAGAGTTGGGGTACTTGTACATACTTGTATCTTTCACATAACCACTCCTATGTAGGAATTATACAATTAGTTAATTACTATTTGAAAACAACTGTCAGAAGGCACATGCTACCTTTTTAATAATGGAGTAGATCGGAATTCAGTATTTAGCTAGCCCATTTAAGATGATCTAGCAAAACTGGGGAAAAGTTGCAAATATAATTCAACCTTCCTAATTTCCAATCACTTGCTTTAACTACTCTAGGTAATGTATTCACATTGCTAAAATGCATGTCATGGAGTTTTTGGTTGGTGTGAGTGGAGAGCTCTTGTCAGAACACTAGTCAGTAGCAGATACTCACGTAGAAATAATATATTAATTGGGCTATAATGAAAAAAAAAAAAAGGCCAACAACCATAAATGGTGTAAAGGAAAGGCATGAGGAGTTACAGTTCATTTTTTCCTCAAAATGAGACTTTAATGGAAAAAAAAAACCATAAATGGTGTAAAGGAAAGGCATGAGGAGTTACAGTTCATTTTTCCCTCAAAATGAGACTTTAATGGAGAAAAAAAAAAAAAAGAAGATCTCTTTAAGGCAAGGTAAGATATATTTCCATGGACAATGTTTATTCCATTATGTAAGGTATATTTCCATGGACAATGTTTATTCCATTATAAAAAAGTATTATGTACCTTCTGACAGTGGTTTGCAAATAGCAACTAAGTAATTACATGCTTACAAGAATTTACTAGAATGTAATATATTACATTAACATATCTGATATTAGAGTCTCACTAACCTGTACTTTCACAGTCATAATGGCATATACAGTTATGCAAAAGTTACAAGTGAATATAAGCACTTAAAGACCCTGGTTCACAGGCTAAAGTATTTTGGAGAGTAAATCTAACCTGCAGAGTTGCTCTGACTGTAAATTTTGCTTATTCAATCTTTCTTCCCACAAACAAGATGTCACTGGTATCTTTGCCTCTCTTTTCTTCAAATAAATCTTTAGAAGTTAACATTACTGTATCAATAAAATCTTCCAATTTACAGCTTTTTCTGCCAAACTGGGCAGAATTTGTTCGCTGCAGTTAGGACAAGGAGTTACAGCATGCAAAGAACACAGGATGAAATGCATAGATTTTACTTTGCAGACATACAGGAGCTGTTTGAGATGGAAGTTCCTGCCAATACCTGCTTTTTTGTTTGGTTGGGTTTTTTAAATACTTCCACTGTCTTCAAAACTGACTATATAGAATCATAGGTCTAAAGACAATGGTATTTTTTCTTTTATATATTATTAGCTCCATTTTCTAAGTGTAGAATTCCTATGAAAATCTCATGACTGGACTTACTACAGATATTTAAGACAAAGAGCAGTCTTTATGACAAACAAATTGAAAGTACATATTGATGTACTGGCCACAGGAACAGGACAGACAGTGGCTGTCCTCTGTCACATTGGCATGACTCAATTTATCTAAAGCTTTTAGCCATTTAAGAGAGATGAAGACAAGTTATGATTTACTTCTAGCATTTTCGAAAATCTACCAAAAAGACATCAATGATGTAGCAAATGATCTGATAGCTCTTGTAAAAACTCCATAAAGATCCAAAGGTTGCAGATTATAGAAAGATATTTCTTTTATGCATCAGGAAGATCAAAAAGAACAGTCAACTTCTTCAGACCACAGGCATTCATGGTCTTTCTTTGGGATGCAGTCTTTGAGCATCAGTAAAATATACTCAATATCATCTCACTTTGATTGCTCAGGCAAATTAAAAACAAGAGCAATTAAGTGACATGACTATCAGAAGCATCAGGATTCAATTAGTTCTCTGTAGTCCTAATTGTGTGATAGCTTTGAAAGCTATGCATGTTTTATAAGTCTGTAAAGGTAAGGTGCTGATACCTCACGCGAATTGCCATACCGTCGCTGATATTTTGCTGTAAGCATACTGTAAGCATTTTAGTATAAGCACAACAACCTACTGCATCTCTGTCAACGTCTCAATTGTCTATAACCATTTCTACTTCCTTACCTGTCTGAAGCTTGTTTTCCAGTGAAAAGAAAAATCCTCAGGTTTTCTACAAGAGGAAGAAATAATTCTTCTCTGGTGCAATTTTTAGAGGAAGAAGTCAATTACTCTTCTTAGGAGTAATTAAGCATCTAACAAGATACCTGATTGTCTGTGAGAAACCCTGCCATCAGGAAGGAATCATTTCCAACTTCTCTCTGAGGTTTTTCAAGGCTGCCAACCCTTACCTAGCAACAGCTCTAAACCACTGACCTTCCCAAACTCATGGCTACCTAGGGCTGAGCTACTCAGTGTCCCAATTAGTTACAGCTGTTCATAGTTCATTAGCTGTAGGTAATTGGGTACAGACGACCATAGTCAATCTGTGAAGTAAACAGCTGGGTTAGACGAGGAATAGGACATTGCCAGGTGGGCGCAGCATGGTCACTTGGGGCTGGAAGGTCGGGTGATTTGAATCACTGTAGTGTCTTGATTGTTTCCAAAACACACTCATAAGTAAAGCTAAAATCCCAGGGGAAAGATTTTCTGTTATTATTAACTTTGCAGCTAAATTCCCCCCTTTTCTGGAATGTGACTAGTGAGCTGTGCTGGACTACAATAAAATAAGAGGTGACCTTCAAGAGGTGAATAAAAGAGTAATAATTTCCATGATACACTCCAAGTAAGAACACTGAAGAAGTACTCAAAGCCATCGTGAAAACTCCAGTAACAGGAGACCGATCCGTATTAGTGCAGCAATACACAAAGCACTTTTTAAGCACCAGTTACAATCAACTATTGCAATAAAGCCTTAGAAGAAATTAGGCTTCGTTCTGCTGTTCTCAGAACTATACGGGGGTTTTTTCTACTTTGACATAGTCTTTTTTGGTTTTAACAAGAAGTCAATCCAATAAAAGACTGTGATGGTTATATGAGCTTTATCCTTTTCAAAAGAAGGATAAAAAGTAAAAGGGAGGAGCCTGGCTCAGCACCTACTATCTTTCTTGCTTTCTGTTGGGCAACATATCCTTACAGTGTTAGAGACAGAAGAAAAGTGACATGCATCAAATCACTGCTTGGAGAAATCATTTTTCATTTATAGGCCACAGAGTCTACAACCAAGCTGAGACTGATGCCACCATATTTGTCTGTATTTTAAAAGGTCACACAGAAGGGTAAGATGTCAAGCTTTATATTCAAATACCTACAGGGAAAACTATGTTGAAATTTAGTGTATAAGAATAGTAAGAAATGTTAAAAAAAATGACCCTTAAAGTGTCTCCCTCTCTTATATCATCTCTACCCTCAATGTCCACATGGGGATATTAGAGGGGCAGAGCAAAGAAAGTGATCCTTCCTCTTCTGGAACTGCAGTCTATACTGCTGTTACAAACAAAAAAGGGATGTTGGGGGTACTTTAGAGCTATATAAAATGGTTGAGTATAAATGAAATTTTGTTTTTCTGAAGTGTTTTGTCTTCCATTACTTTATTAGTTTTTCCATTACTTTATTAGTTTTACAAAGAAATTATTTGGCCTGGTTTTTTAAAAGAGAATTCTTTTGTTATTTGAGTTAAAGCATTTCACCTGATTCTCATCTAACTCATATCAGTTTACATCATTAAAACATGATTAACTTCAAAAGTCTGGCATGTGATTTGTACAGGGAGAAAAATATAATCCCTTACCTCTTTGGATGAGCATCAAAACACTTTATTTGGTCAGGCAAACTGCCAAAAAAAACCGAGAGTTGCTGTTAATTCATCATCTTAAGTTTGTAAAAATAGTTACATATAGATCTTGTCACAGTGGTTTGTTTTCATGGATCTCCAAAAATAAGCAAGGTGTGCCCTAGAATTAGATCAAATGTAATTTTTATCTCAGAATCACATAAATCTAGTTTTAACACTGAATTACATAACTGCCAACATACAACAAGTATCTAGATCCAGCATCTAGATCCCAGTCTAGGATAATTTTCGATGACAATTAAAATTTACATTTTTCTATCAGGAATATGACACTATAGTGACTCTCTAGTGGTTAAGCACTCAACTGGGAGGGAAAAAGGAGTCTTCTTCTCAGATTAATTTTATATTCAACACTCAACAGTAATTAGGGAAGTGTTATCTGGACTCCTCATTATAAGTGAGATGCCCCAACCACTACGGGGCAGTTAAGCTTGGTTTTGTTTCCTTTCCTTCCAAACTCATGTGTTTTTCATTCTTTGTTGTGCTATGACTTAGCTTCAGGAAAAAAAGGACAATTTATAGCTGGAGATGTGAGTGTCAGTCCCCCCAAACCTAGGCAAAAGTAGGCAGTTTATGGGGTCTGATCCACAAAAGCTGTCTGGGAAAACCCAGGAAATGTTTTTCCTATCCCACAGGCTTACGGGATTAACTGCTGACTTCAGACTTCTTTCCTAAGAGAAGAATAAGCTTTGGACATGCTCTAAGCATATGTTTAACCCTTAAGTGGTTATTCTGCAGCATCGCAACCTTCTAACCTTTGTTCTAAAGTCAAGAATTTGGGCTCTCTACTTCTATAACGAACATGAGCTTATACAGTTAGTTACATGCAGGTCAGAAAGACCTATTACGTGCGTAGCTGATCATCGGTGGGAATGAGGATATTTGTAATCTGGCACTCATTGATTTTTTAATCTGCAATTTAAAAAGCCAATTAAATCTTAAATTATGTCCATCAGCATTTCAGAAGCTTCAACTGACAGTAGTCAGGCTAGTGCTGTAATTACACAGTAAGTAACAATCTCAGCAATGCATGTTTAGGTGATTTAATCAAACAGTATCAATTAGGACATGTAATTGATGCAATTCATATTATTTTATCTGAAGTGATGCTATGAAAGACTGAACACAACTTTTCCTTGCTTTCAGTGCTGCTGAGAAGCTTGCAGTCATGTAGTCCAAGGCAAGTGCAATTTTGCTTATTGGACTATTTATATAAAGTAATGGCTATTCTGTCACTACCTCATTTTTTTACGTTTACAGAGTTTAACAATCCTTTCCCAGTACCCATTTCACATGCAGAAATAAAGTGCTCTTCCTGGAACACTATTGCCGGCTTTTAATAGCCACATTTAATCTTTGTTTAACAAGTAGTATTCCAGAAAAATTTACAAGTACTTGTCAGAAAACACTGCAGGATCTTGTTACATTATTAGAGTTTTATATTGATTAAACACATGGTCAGTAAAAGGTGTAATAAACCAGCCGTCATTATAAAATGGAGCTCACAAGGTAAGCTACATCCTTTTGCAATTCCTTTATTTAAGAGCAGTTGATTTCACTTTCATTTATTTGTTCTACTTTCTCTCTGTGAGCTTAGTACAACATTTTAACTTAAAAATGTGGCACAGTGTTGTAACAACTCTTATGCTGCCAGACACTGAGAGGCTTTGTGCTTAGCAAAAATCATCTTTGAAACAAGAATTGGTCCTGTTCTTGAGGTCTGTAATAAAAATCACTGGATTAAATATTAAACCACAACATAGTAGTTCAGGTTATGCTGAACTTTGTAAATTTTCTGAGCAGGAAAATGGACTATTAATGTCACCCAAACAATGCCACAATTTGTTTTCTTTCTAAAGTCACTGTAGTTAAAGATACAAATTAAAGCCGTGCACTCCTCAGCAAAGTGGGTTATTAGCCTATCAAAAGAATGAAGTAAACCGAACAGCATAAATAGTTGACAGAGATATAAATACCATGCAGTTAAAAAGAAGAAAATAAAATATTTGTCATTTAAGAAGGACACAAATTATGTACCCTACACACATTAAACTTTGAGGCTATTCAATTAAATGTGCCGTCACGCTGGCCCTATGTGGGGATCTGCCCCGCTCCTCTGGAGACCAGAGCACGGATGGTTTCCTGACATTCTTCAGCGCTTGCAGTTTCTTACCCAGCTCACACTTAGCACAGTCTCAGAGCTGGGCAAAGCCCTAATACGTCTCCACGCCTGTAGTAAGCAAACATAACCTGTAGTATGGAGGTCTAACAGGCACCCCAATGACTCTAATAAATTCCATAATTTCTGTTTCTAATGATTTTTCTAAAGCCCTGTCTTAGAGCTCAATTTTCTTTGTGGAAAGAGCCATACAGTGAAATACATACCAGCTGTTGAAGCTTGGCAAAAATTTACAGAATTTTCAAAGCTGAGTTCAGCTCTGTAACAAAGAAGAGGCTATAGCTCATTTATTTCACTTTAGTGGTTCAGCCGCATTTTTGAAAATGGTTGTTTCTTTCCCTTAACACTGTCGATATCCTTGTAAAATCAGCTATGGAAGCAAAACTCGACCATTTTTCAATGTAGTTCTTCTTAAAAAAAAAAATTAAAGTACACAAAACCAAACAGAGGGTACTTGCAATGGAATACTATGTTCCTTCCATTGATAAATAAAGAAAAAGTAAAATTTATCCGACAAGTACTTTTTTCCCTTTTGAAATGTAGCTATATAGTCTTGCCTTACGCAAAATATCATGGTGTGTGTACATACATCCCTTCTCCTGTAAGATGGGCTATTCTACATATCTTATTCTTTATATAGTTTCACTGGGTAGGAATTATAACAACTGCTCAACATGACTACTCTAGACCCTACTCTATGTCTACACTTTTGAGATGCTGGTGTAATTTTGGAAAATCTGTAGAGATTGCAACAGTTTCCTGTCATTAATTTATTATTGCAAGCCCAGAACAAAGAGCTACAAATTTAAAATCTATATCTTTTCATCTCAGTTTGCATTTGTGGCTGCTTTTTCATGTTAACTAAGACTGCATGTCCATAAATGGTTGGGGCAGGTTTGATGTATGTTTTTCTTCCCCTTCATCTGCTCCTAATAGAGCTACACCCCACTCAGAAAAGAGCATTGCCTTATTACACCTTTTGTTTCTTCATTAACTCCATCCAAGTGACCCCTTGAGTGCTGTAAAAGCTTATCATCTATTTCCTAATTGAATCAAAGTGAAACCAGACAGCATACTGCATACAAAAACTCCATCAGATCTTTGATCCTTCCGAAACAAAGCAAATGTGAGCACTCTGGGATTTAGCTGGGTATTAAAGCAACAAGTAAAAATTTGATTATCCACTCCATCATTGATGGGAGCGAGCAGTTCCAAATCAATGCTATTGGAAAAGGTTAGAACCAAATTTAATATGCCCTCCCAAGAATCTTCCTTTTTGTATTCAGTATCTACAAGAATCCTCATATGTTTTGTTCTAAATCTTTGTTTTAAAGAGAAAGCCTAAAATGTTAATCCCCCCTCCCCACTCTGATTAGAAAAGTATATGAAATCATGAGATTTAAAATATCTGTGAAGAACTACTCTAAAACACATCTCCTATTCATCTGGTAATCTGAGGGACGTCTGTCTACTCTGCTGAAAGAGTCAGCTTCAAAGAAATTGAAACATCCATAAGAATGCACACAATCAGTTGTTTCATAAATAAAGCACACTAGCAACTGCTTATGACCAACCATTTTTGGGAACTGTGGGTATTTTGGGATCACACACAAAAATGGCTCGGGATAGAATCTGGTCATAGAAAATATCCTGTTCAACTTCTTTTAAGATAGTCATCTTACAGAGATATAAATGAAAGCAGATTTTGGCCTGTAGACATAACTTTGTAGGATAAGCTGTTAGACTAGAGGATGAAAAATCTTTTTGCTTAACTGAACTGGAACCGATACAGTGCGCATAAAGTAGCTATTTATAGACCAGATCTCCTTTTTGAGCAGTTTGGTGACAGTTTTAATTTATAGAAGCTATAACGTTAATTGTAAATATAAATATGAGCAATGTTGCTATTATACCAAGAACTCCTGGCCTATAGCACACTTGTACATTCTCTTATGCCTCTTCAGAGAATTAGGCTCTTCTTTTCCAGCTATTTGTTTTCATTTCTTAATCCTCAGTATGCTTGGCAGAAAAACAGAGAAAAGAACAGAAAGGGCATGGAAGGTTGCAGTTAATCCAGATATGAGGGGGATTGTTCTTGTTATTCTTTGTTCATTACATTAACAAAACTTTGTGAAGTTAGGACAAAGGAAACTAAAAACCTTTTATCTCCTAAATATAGAAGAAAAATGAAAAATCATTTAATGTGCAATAGATGGTAAACATTTCCTTTGAGTGAAGAACCAATGGATTTATAGGTTTAGATATAGATGGCATTGGTGAATTTATACTGAGCCCTGTATCATGTGAAAAAGTTGAGATTCTGATGAGATTTATTTCTTCTGATTTCATAGAACTACTATTAAAGTTAAATGGACCATGATTTGAATAAAATATGTCCTACAACACATATTAGTTCTAGTGTCATGTTTCACTTTGCACCTCTGTTTGTCATAAATAAATGAGGCAGTATATTTCAAGTTGCAATATCTGTAACTGAACTAAAAATTAGTCATTTTCTGCATGGTTTAGAGAGGGATCTGGTAATAGTCTAAAAAAGTGAGTAGGAAATCTTTGTGAGATTATCATCTCCATAACAATCCATGTATTTTTAAGTATTAAGAATTAATGTGATAATAGGGATCCTAAGTTTTGGCTAAATACTGTAACTCTTATTACAGCTACCATTCCTTTTGCACAACATATACATCAAAGAGAAAAAATGAAGATTACTTTTGCAGCTTTTTATTTATGCTTTTCTGAATTATAATTAGTTTCTACCTTGAGGCACTCACTGATGGAATAAAATGGCTCTCACGGAAGAATCTCCTTTCATATAAGGAAACCTCAATTCGCAAACTTTATACAGTACCTCTGACATTCCTATAGTTGCAGTAGTTGTGTTTAAACTGTTTCCATGTACTGTGAAGAATAATACAAGAAACATCAAAATTAAGTCTAAAAAAGCCCACTGTGAGCTGTCATTCTGCAAATTAGGGATTTAATGTGTATTTCTACCATGCAGACTGGTCATCACTGAAGTAAAATTTTTAATGAGATCCAGGCAGATAATGCAGAAAATAGTCAAACAAAAAAATGAATGTTACTACAGTCCTTTCTTCTGTCTTTGTTACCCGGATATATTAGTTTACATACACCATTTTCATTGTAGAGTGTGTAGGGCCTTAGCCATAACTAGGACTCCATTGTGCAGACTGTGACGAAAATGCCGAAAAAAATTATTTTAAATATCAAACACTTGCAATAAGTTGCTTCAGGACAGAGTCAAGGCATAATCAGATTGCCTGATGCATTTGGTGAGGGCTTTTTTACAAACCAGCAGAACCTTTGAAGTAACCAGAGATAGAGATCAGTGTGTGACTGCTTAGATGGGCTGGGAGTGCTGCCAGTTCCCATGGATGTGGAATCGGATGCGTTCCCAGGCACTACAGGTACAGCTGAATACAGGGCAGAGCACAGGCTCTGTTACACTGAGGAGACAAGAGTCGTGGAATTACTGGAGATACAGAATCTTCAACAAACAGGAGCATCTAACTCTGCACAAGGACCTTACACAGCTGTTAAATGTCTTTGTAAATGCTGCATTAAATCTGAGATTATTTGTCTGTTTTATAAAAGGAGGTGTTCACTGGCATTTGGGTGCCAAAGTGTACTGTTTTACAATTTCTGGGGCATTACTCCCTCGGCCTTAGGAAAAACGGAGGGGCATCCACTGAGGTTGCACAAGTTGTTTCAGTCTTGGACCTGTAACAGCTGCCAGACAGTTCACAGCGGTTTTGCAGGACAAAGGTGGATAGAAGAAATGTCACTTTCTTTGCCTTGGTGTCTGGGGTATGTGCTGAAGCTGAGCACTAAATCCAGAATTTATTCTTCAGTCACAGGGTATACATATGCTGGTATGACATTCTGGCCTGCCTCTGGAAGATAGTGACCTTGGGTTGCTACTGCCTGATTCACAAATAAAAGGTTTGTTATGAGCAAATTCAGTAACGCCAACAAGCCAAAAATTCTGGTGACAAGAAAAGTTTGTTTGTGCTGTTTTTCAAGCAAGATAGCTGGGAATAAGAACAATCAGAGCCTATCCTGGCTGGGAAAAAATTCATGACTGGCAAAAGATGTCTGAAGAATAAACAGGACCTGTGCAGCTCTTCTGAGCTGCACGTAGCTGTCTGCTACCAGGAGGAAGATAATTTATCACGATAAAAACAAACATCCATTTTAAACTTGCTTGGCAATGAGAATGTTCTTATTTGCATAATGATGGTTATTTGAATATGATGAGAATTTGCCTGAGCAAGACTCAAGCTCAAATATATTCAGATGTGATACAGTCTGTACAATTTTCTCAAGGATTGCAATTTAATACTATTTATCTAATGAAAGAAAAATAAATATTGGCTGTAACATCTCATTATGCTTGAGAGTCGGTTTTAAATTACACTTGAATAAAGTAACTGAGTGTGGGATGTTTGCATTTCCTCAGGGAGTGGTAACGCTTCCCAAAACTGTAAAAAATATCATCCTTTTCCGCGTAGCCTCTATCTCAATAATAGGACTGCAGAGGTAACACTAACCAAGTGGGGCCTCTCACATTTTCAGCATTGAATATCAGCATTGCAGCAATGAACCAAACAGCATTTCACCAATACAAAACAATACCAAAGAGTCCTAAACCCAAGTTTCAAAAAAAAAAAAAAAGTCTGAACAGTACTAGAGACTCATAAATAATCATTGACAATACTAGAAATGGCACAACAGATTTTAACAGATAAGAGCACTGGGCATTGAAATCATTTGGTAAGGAAAGCTATGGATGGGTCACTATTTAATATGTTCTTAGGGTTCCTGTTAGCTCTGGTACAGGCATTTTTGGGCTGGAACCAGCTGTTAAACAAATGATCAGAAGGGAGAAGTTCCTGCCAGGTTTAGCTATACACGTAGGCAAACATGAAAGAAGATCTGTCCATATAAAGGGAAATGTTACCGCAGTTGCAAATACCTTTATGTTTAGTGCTTTCATCTGACCCAGATATTGAGATGGCCTCTATCAAACAGGAACAAACTCCAGTTTTATTTCTGAAGGCTCCTAAAACCTTGGTGAGGTACAGTTCCAAATCAAAATTTTGCCATTCAAACTCCATATTAAATACAAGAATGTTTGCTGTTTTCTTGTAGGAAAAACCTCTACATTTTTCCAGCATATTGGATTCTCTAGTGAGAATTACAAGAATGTCAAGATTTTCAAAAGCGTATCGCAATGGGAAGCACGGACATGGATAAACTGGTGTTGAACGTGTAGTCACGTTACAACAGACATGCCTACGTGTAAGTCCACCAAATCAAGCCAGCATCTGGCTCTTGGTAATTTCAGATGTCAAAGTGTTTTTAGCAAGGATGCAATTTTCTGATTGCAGAGCCATATATCTGTCTTGCCAAACCTTAAATGGCATAAGACTGAATTCTGTGCTGCAGATGCTGTGGATAATTAACTAGCAAATCCATCCATGTGAAAGAGATTATTTTATTTGTGCCTTCAAAGGAATAAGAAAAAAAATATGCCTGAGCTTAGTTCAAAGCTGATCCTGCTCCTGTTAAAGTCTATGTGTTTCTTTGCTGCTGAAGTTAACCTAAAATGACTTAATTGTTCTAATTGTGTCTTGAATAAGACCGTCAAGAAAGCTTTGTTCTTGTAAAATAAAAAGTGTTCTGTAAAAACAATTGAACTACCTGAAACTATAGTCTTGAGAATTTAATAACACATCACTAAAACAGAAGAGGATGCAAACTTGTATTTTTATTGCAATTCTAATAAAGTATCATTTGTAAAGTTAGATAAATCCATTAAATGGGTATTTTTTAATTTACTTTTTTATGATGGCTTGCTCTTCTCCTTCTGAACTTCATGAATTTCCACTGTAATATTCCACTGTGAACCCACCACATCACAGAGGCATCTACAGCTCTGATTAAAATCCCCAGAACTTTAATGGAAAGTTGCCAGCTGCTTCACCATGCATTTACTGAGGCTTCCGTCCTACCACATATAAAAGTCTCTGCAGCAAATGGTCTCAAAAAGGGTTATCACTTCAGACCCATTGCCAGAAGTTCTGGGCCCTTCCTCTAAAGTTAGGTTCTCTATCACTGTTATTTAACCTAGTCCATCAAGATCAACAAGCAGGTCATTAATAAAGATTAGAAAACCAGTTTACATTTCAGAGAATTAATTTGTAAAATGTGGCATTATCATTTAATATACATAATAATTTGGCATTAAATAAATCCACTTAGTTAACTCAAATACATTTTAAAAATGAAGGCAAATGTCTCAACTTCTGGTGCCTCAATACACTAATCTTTTTCCTAAGCTGAGCCCATTGGCTTTCTCCACCATGGTGTGCAGAGGTCATGGCTTCATTGGCAATTAAATTTCAAGGCAACATTTTGATCAGTTTTTACACTTCAGTAGTGCCATTATTAAAGCCATTATCCTTGCCATAACCTCTAGAAGAGTTGAAGAAAGAAAAATTCCACTCACGCAACTCCATAAATCATTTTATTAAAAAGAAGGGGAGAAAGGAAGAAGAATTCTTCCTCTCAGAGTGGCACACCAAACAGAATGCCTTGCTCAAAAGAGTGTTGGAAGTTTGAGCAAGAGTGTTGGAAACAGTTGAAACTGCAGTTTTATTTAATGTGATGAAATAGAAGTGACTGTAATGGTAAAGTGGGTTAGCACAGTTTAAATAATAATTTAATAGGACAGTCTTACCTGTCTGGAAAGTAGCTTGTGAGTTCATGTGCTTATTTATTTCTTCAGTCACACAAGAATGGCCAGTCTGCACTTACAGGAACATTGGTTCCCATTCACACTGTGGCCCATTTCAAAGGTGGAACTTGAATGTTTCCCACAGTATTTTTGGTGGATAACACTACGTTACCTGCTAGCTCCTAGCATCTCACATGGTAGTTCTATCAGCATACTCTAGATTTACCATGAAAAATATTTAGGAAAAAAAATTAATATAAGCCTCCAGACTATATGAAATCTGCTAAAATCCAACTGTAAAGACTACACAGTTTGCTAAGTGTGTCACAGCAGCTCAAATACACTTTACCAACTACTAAAACTCTTTTTTTAAACGCTTATGGCAGCAGGCCTGGATCCTAGCTGATTTAAATCAATCCAGCTACATAGACCTCAGTGGAGCTATACTGATTTACAGCATCTAAGCATCTGGCCATGTGTCCCATTAAGAATGCAGTTCACAGCTGCACAGGTAGCCAGCCACATACTGACTTGAATAGGCATGTCGTCTGCCCAGTCAGCATCTTGATTTCCATACTTACTTAAATATTCCTTCCAAATGAACTCCAGTTTTGCCTCATTTCATAGCAATGCCATCACTGAACCATCTAGAAATAGGGATAGATAAGAAAGAAAGGAGTCTGAATGGCATTTATGTCCTCACAGAGATCCACAGAGAAACAAAACAAGGATATGTTCACAGTGTGCAGAGAGAAGTTAATCTGCGTTCTCCCACCTTCCACTGCCATCGTTCAGCATGTGATAGTTGGGCAGAAATAGGAAAATAAAGCTCCTGATGGAGACTTAGAAGATAAAGATATAAATCCTAATTTTCCACAAGGCATTTAAATCATCTGAATTTTAACTTTCCCATCAGCGAAGTGGAGGACAGTGCATCTCCATCTCAATCACATTATAAGATAAAATTAATAAGCGGTAGTGTATACAGGTGGCTGACTTGGCTTGGCTGTATCTTTCTATGAATTTCTTGGATGCAAGAGAAAAAACTATGGAGAGTTGAGGTTAGCAGGACACATGCTGTACCCATAACTTGCAAATGCAGAATTTAACGTCTGCAAAGTCATTTGCAAAATGCAATAGTCCCAATGAATCCCGTACCTGTTGAAAGTATCATGCATCCAAAGGTAGGAACATCTTTCTGTATATTTTGTACACATGCTGTTTTACAAACTTAATGGTCATTTATGTTAATTTCTAGTGTTTGCCTGTGCACTAATACAAGCATCAGAACTGCCACACGTACTAATATATTTTTCATCTGATATGCAATTTAAAAGTTTTAAAATCAGGCTAAAGTCAATTTTAGTGGCATGAATACCTCCAGTATCCTAGCAATTTACCCTCTACCATTTCTCACCTGTCTTTTACAATCAGGTCTCTTCAGCCTTCTAAGCAACCTGCTCCCCTGACATCTGAATCGAACACTGAACAGTGTTTCAACAGACTTACTTTCCCTTGAGTTTTTTAAAGAGCAAATATTTCATTTAATTTGGCATGTATCTCAAATTTTTGCTTGTAATCCACTTCCATTTTCCTCACAGACTTATAAGAAAATGACTATGATGGATCATATATCTCAAATTTTTGCTTGTAATCCACTTCCGTTTTCCTCATAGACTTATAAGAAAATGACTATGATGGATCATGCTGATTCTGTACAAGTCTTTACAATAGAAGAAAAGATACGCCAAGTAAGACTTTCCGTATTTCCCTCAACATAATACTGCTTAACAGAGAAGGAAGAAAATAATGCTTCTTAAAACGTTTCAGAGAATGAAATCAAATACTTAGGTCAGAGTCTTTACAATAGAAAAAAGATACGCCAAGTAAGACTTTCTGTATTTCCCTCAATGTAATACTGCTTAACAGAGAAGGAAGAAAACAATGCTTGTCAAAAGGTTTCAGAGAATGAAATCAAATACTTAGGTCATTATCTTCAATAACAGTCAATGTTTGCCCAACTTTTTTTTTTTAAAATTTCAGAGCTACAGCGAAAGAGCAAATAGTGGCTGGTCATGGCCTTTGTCTCCTATTTTTAAAAAAGTGTCTATTTTCACTGAGACCAATTGTTGCGATGACAAGTTGAGAGACCTTTCTAGGAAGACACCACATCGGAGCAACAGTGTCTTAGATCAAGCCTGCTAATTAATTCTGTTATCAGAGGAACTGTCACACCACCAATGTTTCATTGAACTCCTGCATGTGGAGATAGCAAGACTGTTAACAAGACACCTTGTGCTTCCCCAGATGTTCCCGTTACGGAGTTCCATCGTTAGGCAGAATGAGTTCTGTGCTTATTAGCACAAAAGACAGCAATCAGCTGAAACCCTCGGCACAATCTGGAGAGGAGCTGATGTCTCTCTGCTAAGCCAGATGGGAACAGTTGAGACCAGACAGATCTGTGTTTGCACAGGTTGGTAAATAATGTGCTCAAAGCACTTTGGATTTTGGGTCTTGTTTGATTATTTAAAACTTTTTTCTACAAGGGGTTAGTGTTCTTCATTTAGATGCAATGTATCTATATAGGAAAAGAAAACTGCATGTCCACTGTAACAAAACTGCATGGGTAGTCAAATATACAGTTTTCCCAGATCATATTTTTAAATTTTAAGAAAATAAGAATTTTTTACTTCTCTAGCAAATTAAATTTCCAGATCAATCCAGGGACACTACGCATCCAAAGAAGGGACTTCTTATTCCTTGCCTTTTTAGATTTCTATATAAGTGGCTGTGTCAAAATATTTATTGATCATCTAAAATTATTCGGTCTGCATATAAGAAGGCTTGAGATTAAACATTGTAGCTGCTACATTTGAGTAGGATATGATCACTATCTTATGTCTTCCCATGGCTGAAAATTTGAGCACTGCACTTTGGGGAACTAACACTTAACATGGTGCTTTCCAAGCTTAATGGGGTGGTTGTTTGGGATTTTTTTCACCAGCAATTAGTGATAGTTTCAGAGCTGATTTGCAGGCTGGAAAAATAAGGATTTAATACTGCTGCAAAGGCATATAATCTTATTTTCTGATAAGCTGTTATCTTCATGGGAGTTTCCTAAATATTTATTACTGGTCTTGCTTAAAGCAATAGATTGGATAAGTTTTTCTTAACAGAAAATACAAATGAGGCTTCTCTGAGACTGGTATTAATTCCCCAGCACCATTCAGGGTCCAAAGAAGTTTGTGCAGCCAAAGAGCAGGTGTAATGCAAGAAGCAAAGAGGAAGGTTTTTTCCTGCTTTATAAAAGGAATGATAACACTTACACACCTACCTTTGAAAGGGCTATTACAGTGGGAGCTGCTTTGTTCACTCCGGCCAGTGATACAGATGCATTTATGGCATATTTACTTTTCTCCTCCCAACAGAAATTTTGTTGCCGTTTGGAAATACATAGTAGATTATTATTCGTGTGATACTGATAACCTACAACTGAAAGCACAGTCCAGATGAATCGAAACTGCATGGAGGTTCTAATTACTTTGAGCCAACTGTCTTAAATAAAAGGTTGTGTCATCTTCCAGGATGGCAGCAGCATAATTATACATAAAGATCGTACACCCTAGTAAGAGTCAGGATGGAAATTGTTAGGATACAATAGGGAAACAATCTTCTGCATAATTAGCAAGATATATTTGGTGTGGGAACATGATAATACAGCTATGAATAAGCTTCCATTGATTTTCCATGTATACATACCTTACTCAAACATTTACTCCTAGTAGAAATAGGTGTCCCTGAAGGATAGGTAACTGATCCCTTTACATAAAGATTCAAATTGGAATCTGAAATGTTCTTCACAAGATTGAGAAACTTTCAGAGCCAGATAAAAACTTTACAGGTCTTCCCTCAGTACGACGCCTAAGATCATCAGACTTCCTTGATATATCAAAATTAATTACTTTTAACTGGAAGCATTTTAAATTTGAATTTTAATTGCCTAAATTCAACAGCGTTTATATTAAGAATGGTTTAATTTGGCTTTTCTGAACATTTAATAATTCAGCAGATCTCACACATCAGTGTTTATAGAACACACAGCCTTCAGCTCCTAAGGAGACCAGTAATTGGTGAACTTTTTTTAAATGCGAGATTCTTCCACTACCTCCATGCTTCATAGCAGTTCCAAGAGACTGAGAACTGCCATTTGTTCATGCCTGGTACCACAAGGCAAAAAAATGTGAAATCCCAAAGGGAACGTGATCAAATATAGATGTAAATACACAAAATTCATTCCATATAATGGATAATGGCAGTTTTTAGTATATAAATATACTCCCTTGAGAATTTAAATAATTAATAACCCAAAATTTCAAACAATCCAAGCACTAAAGGGCAGTATTAGATCTGTGTGTGTGTCGGAGGGATTCTACATTATGCTGAATACTTAGGCAACAGAATGACAAGAACTGGATATATTTCTACTGACTCACCTTGGATTAAAGTTATTGATGGGGTGCTTTCCTTTGATGCACAGCTTTAGAAAGCCAAGTATCAATTATTTTGAAGGATCAAGAAATTTAATAGATGTATATGATCCTGAAATCTATTGTCTAACATAAGGCAACATCATATCAATGAAAAATTTGTTGTAGTATACATGGATTTTCACTGTAGCTAAAGGATGTCCTGCCGTTGAAGCAGAAATTCAGAGTTCACTCTCAGATTTTAGAAAAATACATCATACTGCCCACCAGATGACAGAAAAAGCAGCTGGCTGATAATGTTGCCTGAAGGCACTAAACTGATCAGGCCCTCCATCAGAAAGGCAAGTGGGCTTAACTGTGTTCACAGACACATAGCTGGAATACATTTTGAAACTAAACAAGGATTTGAAAATCAATTGCTAAAATAGATCCTTCTTCTGTCCTGAAATTCGTTGCTGTTGAGTGCAACTTCATATCAAGCTATATGCTATGCAATTTACAACTCTTTTCCTGAGTGGAAAATAAAAAGAAAATTTTCTTTGCAAGTAAATATTGTAATTCTGAGAAGTGTGCTCTTACCCTTCACACTCATATATGAAGGTCCAATACAGGTAAGTTCCCTTCATTACACCTAGAGAAATTTCACTGTGATTCTGGCTTCACTGGAATGTCACAAAAGCTGGAAAGGACCACAGGGGAATTCGAGGTACCGACCAGAAGTTCTGACATCCCTGATTCTGATCTGAACTTAGAATTTATGCCCCAAGTGGAGCACTGGTTGTGTGACACTGGATGGCCTCACTAGAAGACCTATCAAACCTGGCTGCAGTGACTTTACATGTTACTGTCCCTTCCTGTCCACCTTGCTTCATACACAGGACATGAATTAGCAAATAATGAACATTATTGTGCAACTTATTTCAAATATGTCTTCTCAAGCGGTTTAATATAAGAATATGGACCTTGCATTGACATGGTTGAAATGGGGACATCACTTTGCTGAAGGGTTAGCTTTCTCTCCAGAGCCTGGAGCATGAGTGACACTGTAAAACAAGTAATAAAAACCTGATTTAAAATTTTTATTTAGAATATTTTACAGAAATGTTTACTTGCTTTCCAAACTGGAAATAATGGTTCCATTTCAGAAAATATTTTGATATTTCAAAATGTAAGGCATTGACAGTGGTGAGGAAATGATCACAGCAGCATTTCCGAATAATGAAGCAAAGTGTAACAGTTTGACTCTGTTGGGTCATAATTCACTGAAGCAGCTATAGATATAAAAATACCAGGCATTTTGTGGTAGCTTTTCTTTTCCTCACACTGGTTTATTTTTGCTCTGGGAATGCAGTATATTGGTGGCAATTTATATGCTAATGAATAACATGGTATATAAATTGTCTAACATCATATTAATGATGAATAAGGAGGTGTAAGTTATGATGCCTTTATGTAGTGGAGAAAGAAGGATTTTCTCATTAACTGCTGATATCTAGTTCTTGGACTGTTCTCTATATCAAAATTCCCACAAGCTGAGTGGAAGTCAGAGAAACTATGGGAACAATACAGGTCTAAAGTTAAAACAGAAGTGACTTCTTGTTGACTAAGATCTGACCAGAAATACTTAGTGAAAAAAATGAGAATAGCTGGGCTTGTCTTCGCTGCTCACAAACCAGATCTCGGGCCTTAAATCTTTTAAGCTAGACTTGCTGATAAGAGTTTGCTGCTTCTTCGTTCAACTACTATATCTGTGCTTGCTGGACAGGTAAAAAGGAAAAAAAAAAATTGCTCTATAATCTTGGTCTCAAGGTATTCACTAAGAGAATAATTAGGAATATTGCTCAGGCCATGTCTTTGATTACTATCTGCATTGATACAGTGTCTGGAGTTGATGTACCAAAACCTCGTTGTGTTGGGTGATATATGCAGAAGAAAAGAAACAGTTATGCCTGAGAGAACCATTCATAAATGATCATGACCCTTTTGTGAGGCAGTGTATTTCGTGTCCTTGTTCCCTGCAGCACTGGAAGGCTCTATTAAAGCAGCTACCATCTACTCTTGAACCTGTGTTTAAAAATTGAGTCTCTGTGAGCAGGCCTTTGTCACACAAAGTGGAGTCCATGGACAGCTGAACAAGCAGCATCCAACAGCACTGGAATGGGGAATAGTTAAGAGCTGAAGCAGTTCACTGTGCCAAGATATAGCTGTGCTGCTTTCAGAACTAAGCTTACATCCCTTCCAGGCACCCCATAGTATGAGAAGAAGAGCTCAACCTGCATAGATTGGCACTACCTAAAGAGATTCCACAGAATCTTCTATTGCATAGCGCAAATTCGTCTTGTATCTCCTGTGCTTCGAATTACTCTAGGTAACATGGTGACCTTTCTGCCATCCCTTGGATACAAAGCCAAATCTTCTGCCTTTCCCTTCAGAAGAATATCAAGGTTATTTCCCTCACTCAGGTCTAACAGTACAGTGTTGCACAAATAAAAGCACTTTTTCCTACAAAAAACAGTTGCGTGGGGCTGGCAGCATAAGGAGTTTTAGGGTTTGAAGAAACTTGAGGATTTGATGGCACCATCTTCACTGGTTATACAACAGGAATGCATTTCTCTGCAGTGCTTTCATTTCGTGCACCTCTAGCAATCGTTTCTCACCGAGCTTAGGAAAATATGCATTTGTATTTACTGTTTAATTATTAAACCTGTGATTATTTAACTCTTAATAATTCACCCTCATTAATTAACCCTCATTCTTACAAAACAATTCTTTTACGAAGAGTCAAATCCAGTTCTTTTTGCAAATTTAGTTGTTTTGAGAAGCAACAATAAAGAGTTAGTACCCGTCTATCATTTCTCATAAAAGAATCATGTAGCCAAGAACCTATGACCCGTAGCAGGTCACGCTCAGTGATACATTTCTTGCCAGAATGGTTCAACCTCATTATTTTCTCATCTATTTTCTCTGTGCCTGGGCCAGTCTCTCAGCTGGTGCTAATCAGTTCCCCTGCCAGATACTACTACGTGGCTTAATGTCCCTTTCTTTTGCTTTGCGCAATACTTCAGGTGCTCCAACTAGTATTTCACACGTGCTGCAGAAAAGGATTTTAGGACAGTATTTGAGGACAACAGCCAAAATTACACCTTCGTGCAGGCATAAGCATGGAATGTGTTACCACAGTGATTATTTCTCTATATGCTGGGGTGCTCTTGTTGGGGGTAACTTAAATCCCCAAGTCTTATGATTTTATTATTACGGTTGAATTCAGTAGAACTGATTCAGTCATGTTTCATATTCAGAGACATGATGACAACTTGAGCATTTTGCTGTTGAGCTAGAGGGGTTTATTCACATGGCACTATTTTAAGATACCTCATCCATTATACAGGGCGAAAAATATTTTATTCATATTAAGTAGGTTTTGAAGCCTGGTTGAGGTTCTAGTATCACAGGATATGTTAAGGTAAATAGAAGGCATTACTTGCACTACTACTGCCAAAGAAAATCCAAATATCCTTTCTCAAACACTTTCTTAATTCAGAGGACTGGTGCCTTTGTTATTAACCACTGTACTTACACTCATCGACCAAATCCAACACAGACGTTAGCACACACAGTGAATTTCTGCTAAAATCTACCAGGTAACTCTGCTTTTTTCTTCTAATATTGAAACATGTGCTGTAGTAAACACATGGCATCAGATTATTTGCTTTGCAGATTCTGTGAGTACATGGCTTCAGACACTTACTGTAAAAAGTAAAAGGGAAGGCTTTAGCAGTTGGAGTGTGCTGAATTTTTAAGGCAGCCTATGGGAAAACTACTTTATTTGAAAAAGAAGTATGTTAATTCTCTGCTTTAAAGAGTTCTAGCTTAGTCTGGAGAGATGGTATCTGGTTAGGAAACACAAAGTAAACCAAAAAATAACATTTTTTCTTCCTGTTATTTCTCCAATTAATTAAATACTTGCATTGGATAAACACTTTCTTGACATCATTTGCCACTTAATTTCAAAGACATTTCTGTATATTAGAATTGTAAAGGCAAAAGAAGTTGGTGAACGCATCTACCTTCTCCAATGTAAGACACAGAGGTCATTCATGGAAGATGTTTGTTCAACCTCATACTCCTTCACAACTAAGACTCACGTTTATGCACTGCAACATCTTGCTGATCTCTCCTTTACCACGCCAGGTGCCAGAGAATATTGTACTTCTAATTCTGATATGACTCCTATTGCATTTATGGGCACTCAAAATGTTATATTGACAAATGGCAACATTAAACCCAAAGACATGCAGGAAATGCGAGTTTTCCTAATTAAATGTTATAGTAATAGAATCCTCTGTCAACTTCTACTCATTAGGCAACAACCTAGAAAAAAATTGAAAAAATAGGAACCTAATTCATAATTGAATTGGACACGTCCTTCAAAAAGGCAATGAAAAGTTTAGTGAACTGTTAACTGAAATGAAATCTTTACAGGGAAAAATGATAAAGAAGGAAGAATGTGATGATTACAATAGCTTGAAAAAGATTTGTTTCTTTACAAAATTCAGCTGTCAGAAATCTGAGGGCTGCCTATTAACTTCCTTGGTTACATCATAGGTAACAGAAAGGTTAACTGATCTTCCAAAGCATGCTTTCATTTATGGCAAAAAACCAGACTGAATTTCAAGTACCAGACTTCTTTCATACTAAAAATAAATCACATTTTGAAAAGAAGATAAACTTAATATCAAGTTAGCTGGAAATATTTTAGATTCTAGAACTCTATGTACATATTTAATATTTCTCCTGATGTGCAAGACAACTTTCAGTGGAGTAATAAACGGAGAGGGGTTTGTGGTTTTTTTGCGGTGCTTTTTGCACCCTGGTTTCTGTTACTACAGTTGCAATCATGAAATGCATCTATTAAATAGTTATTCTCTTTCAAGACTGAGACAGTTTGAAAGTTTCATTTATGCTACACATCATGAGAAAATGCAAATAGCACAGAAAAAAATTATATGTCATCTGTGAGGTACAATGACAATTGTATTATTGGTAATGGTTATCTATCATTTTGTAATGATATGATTCCAATTTTTTTTCCAGAGAAACATCTCCAGGAAAAAGTAGTGAACATGTAAATAAAGAAAATGTTATCAAAATAGCATTGCAAATTGTTTCCTATTTCTTCTTCCTCTTTACAGTTCTGCTGTTCATGTATTTTTATTTTGCCCCCATTTAAAGGGAAATACTGGGTTTAATGGGGACGTAGGACCAAAGTTTTGTCTCCGTCTTCAAATGAACTTTAGGAAACCCTACGTGTCCTACAAGACTGTGTATAAAGTTTAGCAAGAAGACTGATTTAATATGTGCAGGCTGGTTAATACAAATGTATTAAATATTTGCCAGTAACAGAACCAATGCAGGAAAGTATTAAGTGTGTTTAGATTAAAAGAATGAATAATCCCATAGGGCAAGATTACCCCTTACTTCAACCTAAGCACATTCTTAGCAGATTTGCATAACTTCACAGCCGATGAAATATATCCTATGTGGCCTTTATACTTGATCTGTCTTTTGAAATCTCTAAAAAAGCCGTATTTCTGAGTACTGGAGAAAAGAGTGGTACCATGGGAGCACTAGCATCTTCTGACATGAAGGCAGATTTTTCTAAAACAGGATTTGGATATCCAAAGTACATTTTCTGCCTTTTGCCAGTATATCTCACTTGAACATCTTCCTTGCACTCAGTTTTGAATTTGCCTTTTTTCTCAGGCAACGGTGCATAAATGCTTCTTAGTCACCACTAAACCAAATCAGAAAAGACAACCATTTTACCCAATACAGATTCAAATGCTTTCCACTGCCTTTAAATGTAATCCCTCATTATGCTGGTTCGCTCTGACATCAGTTTCATCAGATGACCTGACATTTTCTTTGCTTCAGTTCATATCTGTTTTCTCACTGAACACTTACTACCAACCATTTAAAAGGAGAATATACCATGAAACACTGCTGGAAATTTGTTGGCTAATTACTAATATCTTTTTACAACTCAGATCCTAGTTCATTTCAGTTTTTCATAATTTAAGAATATTTTAATAAATCTGGATAACTGACGGCAACCCCAGCAAGTGGTTTGTGACCTGTATATATTCTTTAGAGAAAGATCTACAGTAAGAATTTTAACTGGAACTGACATTGTTAAAAACAGTATTTCCTAATGTTTCAGATCCCAAAATGTCAAATACTGTAGTTATTCTCTCTTCTAAGCACAGAATTAATACCATAATCCTAATATCATGTTTAATTTTCTCTACACTAAATTCTAGCAGCTTGTGTATATAGCGGTTACACACATCTCTCATACTTGTAACTCACAGTTTACAGGAAGATTCACGTCTCTTTCCAGCCTTCTGCTATTTGGATTTCTATATTATGGCAGGGGACAGGCATCTCTGGAAATCTGGAGTAAGCTAAGAGAGAATTTCAAGTGAAAATCAGTATCCTACAACTGCAAATGGAACCCCAGTAGGGAGAAATACTTCCTAACCTATACTATTAGGCAGAACAAGTGCCCGATATTGGTGCTGTTATCCTGTCCTGACTGTTACACAAAGAGCAAGAGGTATTCCTTTCTGCCTCAGTGTAACAGACCAAGCTCTATAATTACACCATAGAGGACACACGGTTAAATTTTATTCTCCTTTGATTCTCCTGGAGTGACTGCTAATTTTGGCAGGTATAGCTAAAAAGCTTACTTATTTATGTGACTGAAAGCAGGTCTCAAAACACAACCTTCCAGAAAATATGCCTAGGGAGAGAATGCATTTTCGTTTTTAGATTGGGGCAGGGGGAAAGGCACTCCTGTGGGATGTGAAAAAAACGTTTGCAAGTGGAGCACAATTTCATAATAAATCTTGGGTTAGCCACGAAATTATTGGGTCACAGCTGTGTGGTACTGTGAGCATGCAGACGTCTTGAACTACGTGTGGTAGCTGGAATGGCAATTTGCACGGTGTTCGATGCTGAACACTTGGGAACTGGTGGGCTTGGGACATTAGCTAAAAGGGGACACCCGGTTAGTTTTGACTTCTATGCTCTGTGGTCTGATTCAAAGAAACAGAAGCCAAGGGTGATATTTTCAATCTAGCTACTGATCTGGCTATCTAACTTTATCCTGGTGTTAGTAATTCACCAACTCTGTGCTATCAAGAACACATCCAAGTTTGTTTAGATAAAATTGACATTAGTTTCATGGAAGGCTTAAGACTGCAAGATTTGGTTAAATGAGAAACATCAGCCACTGGAGCCAGTCCTGGAGCTTCAGTTATGTCTGCAGGAAACTTATTTAAACTACAACTTCATCTGTGAACCAACTATCTTAAGTTTGGCCTGTATTGCAGAAAGAGAACCCACAGAAAGACACCGTCCCTTTAAGACAGAACCCTGAATTACTGCACTGTCCCACAAGATTTATACTCCCTGTTATCAAGTAAATTTAAGGGCATCTTGACAGCTGTTCTAGACCACACAGTTATAGCACTATTTGTCATATGTAGTCTTTATATGGCATTGCACCCAGATAACGCAGGGCCTGAAGCGTTTTCCTTGTTATCCAAAAGGATATTTAACACTTTGGTGGCATCTGCAAAGCCATGAATCTTGGTTTTGGTTAGCGTGGTTCAGCTGTTGGCCCGCAGACTGAACCTGGCCAGTGTGACACTTGAACCTCAGGTCATGTCTTCCCTGTCTCAGCCCTGACAAGGGACCAGGTGGTGCAGGGCTGGGTTCGCCCCCCGATCCATCGCCCATTGTCACATCGATACTCAGCAGCAGCAGCAGCACAGTTTGTTTCATCGGTTCAGTTCTGATGCGGTTGGATCCTCTTTATAGACTTCCTCCCAATTTTGCAGATCATTGCTGTTCATTACATCAGAGATAAGTCTGCCACCATCTGCTGGTTTTGTCGTGATAGAACAAGAAAAGATCTATCCCAATACAAGCAAAATTTATACATGATGTGGTCTTTATTATCTTACGGTCTGTTAAACGGTTTAAGCAAAATGCGTATCTAGCTTGTGGTACGGCTAACCCCTTGAGCTGGCAACTCTGACAGCAAATTCAAATGACTTTGCAAAAACCAGAACTGGGATAAACGTGTTGTTCAGTATGACGCTGGATTCCAGCTGTGAGGGATATGCCTCGAATGAAACCCCTTGCTAGCTCAAACCCCAAGACAAGCACAACTTAACACAGGCAGGAGGAGCACAAGGGTCGTTTTCTCGGCATCATTAATCCATTTTGCTTCTGGCAGGCCGGTCTAGCTCTCCTCCACCAGGCCTGCTCACTTTTAACCTCTATCCTCCCTCCCACAGGGCTACAGCACCTTGCCACCCTCCTTGAGCACCAGTCAGCCTCCGGAGACGGCCCAGGGGTGGCGGTGATGGTGGTGATAGTGATGATGGTGATGGTGGTGATGGTGATGGTGGTGATGGTGGAGGGTGTTCCCCAATAGCTGTGCCCGCACCTCCTCCCTTCTCACACCACCTGCAAAGGGAAGAGGGGCAGGGCAGCGCCCACCGGACACTTTTTAAGAGATGGCGA
>NW_009705306.1:0-225 GCF_000703405.1 Apaloderma vittatum
TGTTTCTTCATAGTCAGGAAAATTGTGAATCTGTTGTTTTTGTGGTGCGTCAATAAGCTGCTAATACAGTCCCTAGAAACTGCGATATATTACCGAGAGAAGGTGAAATAGTGACTCTAGCCATATTTGAATGCAGACAGAGCTCATTGTGTGAACAAGATTATTCTGGCTGCCTTCACTTATTTTTACCCAGCACATCAAAAGTGTGGATGGGGGGGGGTCCCC
>NW_009705306.1:449-686 GCF_000703405.1 Apaloderma vittatum
TGGTCAGAGATGGGAATGCAGCAAATACTCTCTTGCCACATCCCTGAAGGCTGTGGTTAACACAGTGTATCCGAAATAGAATAGCCAGTTTGCGTAGCAATGCCAGAGGAAATACAACTTTTTTTGTGTTCCTATGAAAACACTATGTTTCAGTGGTTTCATTTATTTTTCTTTTCCTGATATTCCTTGGCAGATCTTGTGAAATCAGCAGGTCTCCTGTTGACATCGTTGGCTGCC
>NW_009705307.1:0-12302 GCF_000703405.1 Apaloderma vittatum
GCCTGGCCAGCTTGCAGTCATTGAGGGGAAGTCCCAAGTGTATAAAAAAAATATTCAGGATAATATGAGAATGTCTGTACATCAGCTGAAACTCTGTGGACCTTGAGTGATGCAACAGGACAAAGACCCAAAACACCAGAGCAAGTCCACAAGGCTTCAGAAAAACAAAACCTGCCTTTTGGAGTGGCCAAATCAGAGTCCAGACCTCAGTCCAACAGAGATGCTGTGGAATGACTGGAAGAGAGACATACATGAGACATCCAGAGAATGACAGAACTAAAGCAGTTCTGCCAGGAAGAACGGGCTAAAATCCCTCCCAAACCATGTGCACGTCTGACCCAGCTACAGCAAGCTCCTGGCTGAGGTTATTGCTGCCAAGGGGAGGCCAACCAGTTATTCATTCCAAGCGTTCACTTACTTTTTCCACTAGCATTTTGAATGTTGATTGAGTGTGTTCAATAAAGACATGGAGGATCAGAATTGGTTTTGTGTTATTATTTTAGGCACATTCTACTTGTCAATACTCTTGACTTAGATGACGGTTAGATCACATTTTATGACAAATTAATGCAGAATACCATGAAATTCCAGAAGGTTCACATACCTTTTCTTGCAACTCTACTTGCATGACCAATCTACAACTAGGCTTTCTTCTGTTCCACAACATTTTAAAAAGATTAATTCATCTGATAACACGCGTTCCTGCTTGTAGCTGTAGTTCATAACAATTCTTCATGCTACCACCTCTGTAAAAGCAATTTTTAAGGGAAGCAGTGTATTGCTTCCTTCTCACTTTCATATAGTGCAACAGATAACCCTATTTTCTTCATTTGACGGTGCAGATGAAGCAAGGGAGAGAATGAAGCAATGTAATGAGTTGTCAACTTGTCAAAATCTGTCAAAAATGTTTCATAGTTTTAAGTTTGATATACACTGTCTTAAAAAAAACCAAAACAATGCTGAGCATAGGATGACACCAGATAGAAAAAAAGGGCTATTAGGATTTGTAAACATTTTTACTGATTAGAGTTTGCAGACAATTTTGAAACAAATGTGACATCATTCAGTGATTAAAAAAATATTCAAACTACTCTGAATAAACAAATCACCATGTGATTAGTTAGTATTTACAACGACCTCGTATTCCTTTTAGGTCATTTGCACATTTTATATTACTGCAATGACTGCATAATCACAGACTACTGAACCATTACATAATGAAAATAATACAAACTGTATGCATTTATAATCTATTTTGAAAGAATATTAAGTTAACTTTCTTTTCAATACTCAATATGTTAAGGCACAAATCTGAACAGTATCATTAAATACACATAAGTAAATATTTTAATACATTACTGCTTTCTCAGTTTTACAGTTGGCGTTAATCTATTTCTTTCAACTATAAATTTCTTAATAGCAGTAACATTCTTATTGTCGCAGTTTCCATAAAATAACTTTGTACACATTTTGAGATATTATCTCTTGCTTAATTAATCTACTTTTCCCCTCTGTTACTCTACAGTTACATTTCTAATTGTCAGAGAATAAAATGATTCACTGCCTATGGTCAATAAGTACATCATTATCTTATAAAAATATGTAACATTTAGGTTTTTGGGAATGGTTTTCCAGTATCTTTTTTGTAAACAGAGTATTGTGTTATACCTTTAAATTCAGGCTTCCGTACAATCGGATAAGTGCAGGCCAAATAAGATTGGAGAACTAAATACTCTGCTTAAAGGGCTATTAATGTAAAAGATACAAAGCACAACTTACCATTTAGGTATGCTACTCGCTTGAAAATACCCACTGTTGATAAGACTTTCAGCACTGAATGTCGATTTTTGTGCCAGGCAGAATTTAAAAGAATGGAGATAGGAAAAAATGAGAGAGAAACAAGACAAAATAGGAGGATGTAAATACAAACAGCAGGCAAGGTCAGGCCTCTTTGTAATGCTGTCACTCCTTCCAGTGGGGGAGAGAAAAGATGAAATCAAACATTAAGACCGTAACGGCAAAAAGCGTAATAGTTTGATTCCAAAATGAGAAAGCAGCCTGTGCACAACAAGGTAGCAATTTTAGCTATTTGTTGCTTGCTTGCTTGCGATAATAACCATTTTTTTGTCCATTTCTAACGCACATATGGAAAATCTTGAAAAGGTGTGCGTAGTTTATCTCAGGAACCAAAGGAAATGCTCAGATATTCATATGGCTGCATATTTATTAGATAAACAATTATTTCTATTCATATTTTCTATTCATAGTTTAGCATTCACCAGAAGAAGTAATTTAACTGAAATAAATTAATTATTGGAATTAAAGATTAGCATTCATTCCAATCCAATGTTTTATCAACTGGTGCGCAATAGCTCGACTTGGTGGTACAAAGAAAGAGCGCTGATTTCCTTTAATGAGAACTTCCACAACCTGCAATAAAGACAGATTTTTTTCTTTAGAAGAGAGTATTATAAATTATATGGAATCTAGAATTGCATTAATGCAGAAATTATCTTACTATGATGATACATCAGTCTATCATTACTACAGCTATTGAAGAGACGCTACCAGATTCTATGACAGAGAAAAAATGTACAGGATTCTGTGTGAATTTCGACATTTTTGAGCTCAAATGCGCCCCAAAGGATATCCTTTTTCTAGTACAACTGTGGAGACTGACTGTTAATGTAGTATTTAAGGTTCTCCTGAAGTCTTTTTTTGGCAGGGACCACCAGATGCTGCTCTACCTGTTTCGTAAATTCTTTTGTTTCTTTCTGCATGTAGCACAGAAGGAAATATGTTTTGTTAGTTTTCTAGAGCACACTTTTAGTTTAGTATATTTCTGAAGCACATTTATTTCCAACTCTAGACCACTCTGTATGTGACTAGCTGTATTCAAAACTGACATTCATTTAAAATAATGCTCTCTGTTGTCAGGAATACACTGAGATTGCAGGTAACTAACTTTACCTTCAAGATGATTTAGAGAGTCAAAACACTTGCAACTGCTAGACAGAAGTACACTGCTATCAAAAGTTTAGCTCTTAAGCAGCCTGTAGAAAAACCTCTGAAGACTATGCTGTGTAAGCAATCTTTCCTTTTTCCATGCATTAATTTATATGTCTCTTTCTGTGAAAGACTTTTTTACCTCTTTTACTTGGCTATATTTTAAATACTTATGAAAGCTAAGTGTAGAATTTCCTATTATTGTATTGTAAACTACATCCAATATGAGAGTATTAAAATCGTACTGCATGGAAAAAGATGGTCAATTAATTCCCATAGTTTTTTCCTAAGCCTTGCCCCTCCTAGCACATCTGGTAGCATGCCTGTTTGAAGAAACTCTGACGATATTTTTATGATGTATTAAATACTACTTATGCCAAAATGAAAAGAACAGGCTTTCTAACAAAGTGGGTTAAAACAATAGTAACTTGGATATCTCCCAAAACAAAAAGGTGAAGACCTAACTAACAAAAATGTCATGAAATGGGCTTGCAATAACCCCAGAATTACTGTGAATATCTGCGTTCTCTAGTTGTGTGCAATCTACATTTACAACATAATGCAACTGTAGTATGATAAGTATACGTGACAGTATACTTGCACATTCAACTTTCTGTAAAAAGCAAATATCCATTGTATGCCAGAACCAATACAGTCACAGACTAATCAATACAAGAAGGAAATTAAATTGAACTTCACCTGTTCTCTAGTGAACCAGCGGGCATCCTCTATTTCATTCTTGTCAACTTTAATTTCTGTAGACACTGCAACCGCTAAGCAGCCAATCATTAGGGAGGAGGGCATTGGCCATGGCTGACAAGAGACATACTGAACATGGCCAACTTTGACTCCAGCCTCTTCTTCTACTTCTCTTCGAACAGCATCTTCTATTGTTTCACCTAATCCAAAAGGGCAAAGGACAAGCAGCTGCTGAAAATGTTCAAGCAACGATTGCATCCTGTGCTTTAAACTGACTCAAAAGATTTGAAACTCCCAAAGACAATTATCTATAGAGATCTAGTTCACAGATGAGGGCACAGACCTTAAGTGCAAGATGCAGAAGTCTGACAAGGTAAAACTAGCTACCGAAGCAAAATGAAATTTTGAAAATATGACAATTTTTGGAAGTATGGAAATTTCTCCATCCTAGTATTTATTTCCTGAATTGGTAGTTTATCATACACGCAAACTATTTTTACCACACCTAAACTGGCAAAAATTGGGCGGGAAATAATTGTTCCTGTAACTACTTTTGAAATACCAATGTGTTCATTTTTAAATAGCATTATGTTAACTTTTAGATTTCCTGTATGACTGTAACAGCACATAACAGAACTTGAAAATCAATATTTAAATTTACAATAGTAACAAAATAGAGACTTAAGAAGACTTGCATGCATTTCTGCACTGTATTATCCACTCTGCTTGACTCATTCTTCATTGTCTTAATGCAGAAGACAATTCTCAAAAACTATACTGCAATGGAGAGCTTTACTTCCATATTCACAGAAAACTGCTGGATGTGTATGTGGAACATTCATGGTCATAGTATTAATATGCACACATGTACTGTATTTTAACCACTGATTACACGTTCCTGAAAGCAGACAGGTCATGCATCAGAGATAGAAATTTTAGTCCAGCTACATTCAGATGATTAGGTGATGATAAGATCAGCTACTGTTAAATTTCAGCGTATATATGTGAATTCAGTACCAGAAAGTAATAAGGATGGCAGAATAAAGAGTGAAGAAATAAACACCTTGACTCTTTTCAAATGATACCTGAACGACCTTATTCATGCCATCACCGTATTTCAGCTCCAGTTATTGAATACAGTTAAACACTATAATTTCACTGTATTCACAATATTAAGAATGTCTTACAAATTGTTCTGCAGCTTTTAATAGCTACTAATTCCAGATATTATGGCTGAACACATCTAGCAAAATACCTCTTGACTTTTCTTTCAAAATATTATATATTCTGCTTATCTTCCATATAATGTCAGGCCCTAAGCATGTAAGTCTATGCTCAACTTCATGCCAACTTTAAGCTATACTTTTTCTTCCTACGTTAAAATCTCTTGCCAATTACGATTAAAGAAAGAGCCTTAAGTGTGTTTTAAAATGTTTTTTTCACTTAAATATATGATTTAAGAGTGCATAATGAGAAAACTATTTTTTAAATCATGTTTAATCAAATTGCTTTTTGCCTTTTTTATAAATCAGCTGCTTGAAAGTACACAGCAAAAACATTTATCTGACATAACACTGAACATATTTTTATATTATTTTCAAAGTACAATGCTGATATGTGAGAAAAACCAAAATTACTGACCAGGTTCCACAAATCCAGCAAGACACGTAAACATTCCTGGGGGAAACCTCTTCTGCCTACCTAAAAGGCAATGGTTCCCATCTGGATGGATGACTTGCATTATCACAACAGGATCTGTAGGGGCACGAAAGGAACATATTTCAACATTTGAGGGACTTAAAAACAGTAATGAATTTCAGACTGCTTTATACCAATGCACGTAAATACAAATAAGATAACCTTTAACTGATTGAAATCAGTTGTGTAGATGCTTAGAGCAAGTTATTATTTTATTTCATTTTGTTTTTTTTCTTTTTTTCCCTGCAAGGTATTTGTTCATTTTGTTTTGCAACATACATGCTTAGTAGAAGCAGTATACTAGTCAAGCTTGAAAGGCAGGACATAAATTACTTGAAACCAAAGCATATTGTAAGAGCATCTGCAATATTACCCTCACTAAGCATCCTGCAGCTAGAAATAATTTCTGCAGCAAAACCAATTTACTATCACCTCTACGCACACAGGTCTGACGATGGTAGTTTTAACTGAAATACCAAAGAATAGCCAGATACTCTAGTTACAATGTAAATACCGACTAAACTTTGGACTTGGTTGACTGTTGTTTTCAATCTCTCATTCAATGTTGCACTTTCACCTACTTTCTCACTTGGGTCATGTTCTGTATCTTTTTTTTTCCTCCTATTGGTATTACTCTTTTTTGTCATGACTTTGCACACTGTTCACTTATGATGTCTTCCCCTTTTTTAATTGTTAACTATGTTTTTGTGTATTTTTCTCTTGCTATGATTTTTCATGGCTTTTTTTTCAGGCCAAAACATCAGTATGTTCTCTGTAGGAAAAGGCTTGAATCAGGAACCACTATAAACAATTATCAGAAAGACTGCCGTCCTGCTCAAAGACACCTGCCACACGGCACACTGTAGAATATGCAGTGTTGCTGTTCGTAAACATTCTTTAGAGAAAGGCACCAGTAGAAAATGCTGATTCATCAGTCTTTCCTATAAAACCCCATTCCTTCTCTAAGTCTGTTGTGCTAGAGACCTTAAAAAAAACAGTGAGTAGTATTTTAGCAATCTTCACTATAGTCAATAAGATAGAAGAATATGGCAGAACTGCTTTAATTACTACAAAGCTATATCTAAAGCATCTAAAAGAACATGAAATTCAGAAATATGACAAACAACATCCAGAGCTTCAAGAACAGAAGACAAGAAAGGGTAGGGGAAGAAGAAGATCAAAGAGTCAGCAAATGATTGAGGGTTAGGGCTATGCTAGCCATTGCACGCTGGCAGAGGGAAAAAATGACCTACATACATATACATACAAACATGTGACTCTTTCAATAGCAATGCCTGATGCTGCAGAGCAGGCAGCACCAGGGAAGCCCCAGGCTCAGCGGCAGAGGGGAGCTGGATATGGGAGCTGGATTTAGGAACTCAGGATCTGGATCAAAGGCAGAAGATCAGACGGAGTCCTCCTTGGATGCCAGCCATTGAGGAAGAGAGATTAACCCCCGTGATCCTTCAGCTTTATTTCAAATATGATGTATATTGATTGCAATATTCTTGTTGGACACCTGTCCTACTTGTTACTCACTGGAGGTGCAACCTTTTACTACCTTGTGACCGCTTTTACTTCCTGGCACCACCAACGTGGCACACAAGAGCCAGCAGTGACCTCGGTCACCATAGGAATAAATATAGACAAGAGCCTTTCTGCATAGCAGTCTCAGGCAGTGACTGTAAATGTCAGGTGTTATCACTTCTAGTAGCAGGCACTGTCCACAAAAACATGGTGCTTAATTTAGAAAGTGCAGCTTTTCAGAGGAGGCTGAGCTGAAAAGTAAAATCACTGAACAGAATTGGTTCTGTTCAGTGCAAACCAGGACATCAGGAAAGAAATAGTTACTTTTTCTTCCTTCCTTGTTTCCCCGTCAGTAACACAATACACTTCCTTTGCAACATATGATCAGGTAAAGACTACTGTCTATACAAGCTTGTGTTCTGATTAGAAATAGGCAGTTTTCGACTAATGATGAATAGTGAAAACCAGTGAGGATGGCTAATACAGTCAAAGTGGCACTAAAGGAAAATAAGCACTGTATAAGAAATTTGATACAGGACCAAATTTACACAGAGCTATTTCAAACTCAGATGACTTGCAGAAGGTGAGAAAGCAATATTCAGGAAAAAAGGAGGTAAAATGTGACCCATCGTATTGTTAATATCTCATTTCTCTTGTTGGAACTTCTAATGGCATTAGCTCATTGCAACAGTCTGTCTTCGTGACAGACTATGCAAGAAAGAGAAGCCTGAAGTACTTAATCCTAAATAGAGCCAAGACACACATACTCGGGGGAGACACAAACATGTTAAGACCCAGGACAGAAGCAAGCAGCTGAAATAACTAAACCTAAACTGATCTACATATATACAACAGTACAAAAAAGCCACCTTTGACCAAGTTTATCCTACAATATTCTCACCAACTCTTGGATACGATGTGTTGTGAACGCCTTGTAGACTTGGACAATCTTCTTTTAAGCAAGTTTTCTTGTAACCCGCTTCTTCAGTCTTGGTTGCACTCCCACACGTTGGGCAGAAACGGTAGCGGTTGTGCCATGCTAGAACAGATCTAGCCTGGGCTACGACTCCTTTAAAAGAACATATCAAAAATACAACAAATCATACACCAATTCATGGAAGTTTTGAACAGTGTAGAAAAAGCCAGTACTAAAGTTTAACATAAAAAAAAAAATCAAAGTAATTCTATGATTTGAATTCTAATTTACTAGAAGTCGAGTAATCCAAGTTATATGGATCTTTTTCTTCGCAGTGCAACACCTGCAATGGAACACAATACTATGTAGCTACAGATCAATTTATGTGTTCAGAAAGAAATTAATTCCTATCAACATACCCTGTTTCTCACAGAAGCTACTTTGTCTGGGCAATGCCACAATTACCTATCACACCTTTTCCAGACGACTGGGCCACTAAAGTTGTTGCGAATGTAATGTTCCATTTAACCTTCAGGTGTAAGTCAAGCTTGCCATTTATCCTTCTGTAAAAGCTAAGTTGTTATGACAGCAGTTGTTAACAGCATGTCTATAATGATATTCATTCACTTCAGGATCCTGACATTCCAACACGTGCTCACACTGTTTCCTTCTCAGACATGCTCCTATTAAGGACTTGGTTTCATTTCTTGTAGTGAAAATTCAGTAATGACAGATTTCTTTTTCTTCATTTTAGAACATTGATGCACATGTATTAATATCTAAGTAGTACCATTTGTTAAATGAAAATGTTCAATAGATTTTATGGTCCACTATTTGCTATTGCAGATGTTAGCCCTTTGCAACTGCACATGTTCCTATATACAAAATTCTTCACAAAATGACTAATGGCTTTTAAAATTAAAATATTTCTAAAGCCACTGAAAGTACCTGATATCTTTGCAGTGGATTGTCCTTGCGCTATACCTCAGTGAATCCCAACGTGTGTCTTTCTGATTACACATTTGGTAATGGCTGCATTTTATGCATCTTACCAGCTTCTTTTTCAGGTAGTTGCAGTAGAGCTGGCATTGGTGGGTGAAGAAAGTAACAATCCTCATGCTTCTGTTTAAATTTCTCAGCAGAAGTAGAATCTACACTAAGAGCAAACCAAGCAACTAAGCCATCCTCTTCACCTTCTTGTAGAACTTCTCCATTGCAAGCAGCCAGCAGGTTCATGTGGAACTGAAGTTCAACTCCCAGAAAAATCAAGGTGCCTTCCTCAGTCTGGTTCATGCATTGCTCCACATCCTTGTGGTGCAGCCTGCAAAGCTTTACTTCTGGCTGCTGGGAGCTCTCTGTTCCCCCACCTAAAGTAACCAAAGGACTTAGATTTGAGAAAAGGATGTATACTGTAGCTGGATGACTTTGCTTTTTGCTTAGCCAATTGGAATCTGTTCTTTTATCACTTCTTCTGTCCAGAAGTGTCAAGCCAAAGTAATTTTCATATTCCTTCACTTCGTTTGACAGAAAATTAGGCTTCTGCCCATCCTTCACATTAGCCAAAAAATTAGCTATATGCTTGTACCCCCAAAACTTAGCAATGTCCAGAGCTGTTTGCCTTGATTTATTAATGATGGACCTGTCACACCTAGAGGAAGAGAAAGAAGTAAGAAGCAACCATAGGAAGAGTTCTGGTCCTGCATTTTTCTTATTTACAGCATGTACATTTGATACTATTATGATGCAATTACTTTTAGATAGTGTCTATACTGGGGCACTCTTCAGGCTAAATACTTAGCATTATGGCAAAGGAAAGTAATTATACTTCATTTTCATTGTTAAGGCCGGATTCCACATTTTTGTTGACTCACTCCAGATGAATCACTTACAAGGGTTCACACAGTACTAGAGCAATGAATTAATTAAAATCCCACACATTGTATAATGAAAAAAAAAAACCAACAAAAAAGACTATTTACAGATAGAATTTTAAAACCCAGGCTACAGATCTCTTCTGAACAACCAGTGATAATAAAAAAGCAGTTTAACTGGCATTACTTTCTAGAAGTTACTGAGAGCAGCATCAAAACATTTGTGATACAATATTTACCATTAAATAAGAATCAAGAATTAATCCTCTGCTTATTGAGAGAAGTAAGCACCCTTACAACTGCAGTGCTGGGATCTCTTCATTACCAAATTGTCTGCAAAATGACACAGATGAGGAAACATGGCCTCATGATATATATTTAAGTATCGATCAAAAAAATATCTGAAATAGGTGGAGTTGATGGAGAAGTCAAAAACAATGCACTTTTATTTTTTGTTAATTTTCACTCAAGTGGATAAGTAAAACATAAATTTCACTGAAAAATACAAATTATACATCAGACGTGAGGCCAGACTCATCAGTTTTTAAAACCAGAAGATGCCAGTATATTCATGCTGCTGACATACACGTAACTGTACCATAGGTGAGACTATTGACTTGAGATTTTACATTAACCTCAGTAGTTTTTGAGGGAGTTTAAGTATATTTTAGAAAGCATTCAAAATGTAATTTACAAGTTTTTTGGTGCTAAAGAAATTACTGTTGCCCATTTATCTTTAAAAATTAAATATCCTTTAGGCAAAATCTTGCCCAATTTTCTACTTAATTTCTGACCTCTCAGCCACTGAATTTTATTCTGATTTTGTCTTCCCCCTTCTATCTGCTCAGGTACATGCATATGGTGACCAGGCTGCTATTCAGTGTCCACAACAGTGGGCTAAACTCTTTATTTAGATCACTAATATTTTTTTTTCAGTCTACAAACATTTCCTTTAGCTTTTCTCAAATATTGATGAATATTAAAAAAAAACAAACCCAATTGACTAGCTTTCTAGGATTAGTCTGTGGAATGTTATGTCACACTACCTTCATATATATTCATGTTTATATAGCCAGCATTTGTATCTGTCCATGTGAGTATTATGACTAAGCATTAACTAAAAAGAGACCAACGAGGCTACAGTTATCACCTCAGGAACTACATCCAATTGCCTAAGTGCATGGCCCTAAAAAAGACATTTACAGAGGGATATTCCTTTTTTTTTAACTGTAAGCAAACTTAAAAACTGTTATCCTATTTACTAGACTGGTAAGTTCCCCCACATCTCAAAAAATTCCTCAATACACTGATGATTTCAATGCACAAAATCTGACACCGACACACTCCTCTACATGCCGGAATTTACTGTTTAGAGCAGAAAACAGCAGTTCACCTGACACTTCATAATGAGGCCCAGCAGAGGGCACAGCATCTGAGTAAGACTGGGGAAAAAAAAAAAGGGTGGGATGATCTCTGGAGGCTGTGGCATGCTGTGTCTGAGATTAGTCATAACCACAGAATAAGATAAACTTGCTTGCATCTGTAACTAGGCGTGTAGAAAGTGACAGACTGGGCTTGATTAATGTAGGGCTCAGTTGAACTGCAACAGGTGGCTCTCAACCTTCCTTTTGAAATATTTGGATCCAGACCTTATTCCATCTGCAGAAGAATCCTCTTTGGGGTCTCAAGGAGAATGTTGAAGCATTCTTTCCTTTCATGAAATGTCTTGAAAAACTAGAACTGCAACTGTTCACTTGAAGACAATAAATACAGCAAGTTTTTGTCAAGCAACAAATGTGCTTGGTGTCATATTCACTGAAGAAAATAATGTGAGAGCTGCGAGATGAAGGAGGACGTAAATTGTCCCCAAAATAAACTAATAAATTTAATCAGTAACTTTGGTACAGGTGTGTGTGTCATGCACTACTTAACAGCCAGTATGCCAGCAAACATTCTGCACTGTAGGGCAGATGCAACTGGAGTACAAATAAAGTTCAGAGGAAAAAGTCTACATGGAATAATCAAATATACCAAATTGGCTGGAATGGGATACACACGTCATTCTATTCTGTTGGTCTCCTGGGAGGAGTGACAATCTGTCTTTCAAGGTAAAAGGAATAATTTTAGAGATGGTCATAACTTTTTAAGAGTTTCTTAGCAAAGATGGAAAGCACGATGCAATAGCAGAATCCAGTCATGAACAGGCACAGAGCATATTTATTTTCCTCAGTTTTAACCCTGAAAATTCTGCCACTATCTGTCAGGTAAACTTACTTTTTTGAGATCAAGCTGAAACAGTGAGAAAGGGCTTCAGATTCAAGTTCTGCAATGCTAACTACTAAACAGCTTACCCTTCTTCAAGAAGAATCTGCACGACTTCAAGGTGTCCGTTTCGGGCACCATACATGAGGGCTGTCCAGCCGTTATCTGCAGCTGCATTGATAAGTGACGGAGAATGACTGAGCAATGCTTTCAGTTTGGCTGCGTCTCCAACAGCAGCAAAATTATGCAGCTGAGAAATCATGTCCTGACGGAGGTTCTTTTGAAAGTCTGTCATTGTGTCAGTTAAGCTAAAAAAAAAAAAA
>NW_009705308.1:0-38172 GCF_000703405.1 Apaloderma vittatum
AGTTCTTTCAGGACCTGTGGATGTATCTCATGACCTTCTACCCTGGGTGGTTCTTCACTCTCCCAGACCCAGCCAACACCCGCTGTGATTTGGGTGGTGTGAGTCAAGTGGTTGCCAGTGAAGACTGAGGCAAAAAAGTTGTTGAGTATTTCAGCCTTCTCCCCGTCCTCTGTAACCAGGTCACCTGTATCCTTCCGGAGAGGCCCCACATTGTCTCTCGTTTTTCTTTTTTCTCTTATGTAACTGTAAAATCCTTTTCTATTATTTCCAATGTCACTGACCAGATTTGACTGTCAAGGCTTTAGCTTTTCTAACCTGGTCTCTGATTACACAAGCAACTTCCTTGTAATCATCGCAGGTTACCAGTCTCTGCTTCCACGCTTTGTATGCTCCCCTTTTGTATTTGATTTTTGCGAGGAGTTCTTTATTTATCCATATATGTCTCCTGGTCTTTTTGTGTGACTTCTTCCTTCTAGGGATGCAATGCCTTTGAGCTTGGTGGAGATGATCCTTGAAGGTCAACCAGCTTTCTTGGGCTCCCAGTCCCTCTGGATTTGTGGTGTTGTTTCTGTGTAAAGTGGCAGGCTGCTTAGTCAGGAAAAGTGACAAGATGACCTCGAAGGCAGTAGTGGCATCTTATTAGGCCTTCAAGGCAAGAGGAGAATGTCCATTATGTAGATGGCTGTATTACTGAAGAGAGAAAGTGCCAATAAAGTAGCGCATAGATTAATTTACTGGAGCCTACTTTGCAAAACATGGATTTGCAAGCTGGCTGATGACTTTATTTTTTTTTTTAACTACCGCTAATATTTTACAGTTTCAAAAGAATTATTATGTAAAGACCTGGATATTCCCAAACATCTTTTTAAAAGATAAGCAACCTTCTCATTGGATACTGATTTAAAATATGTCTCATTTGTTGCTTAAAGTGTATTTGAGAGCCTGTATGTTCCTTCCTCATGGTTTGTTTGAGAACATCCTTTCTTCCCTGACCTCAACAATGCTTGTTACTTGTACTCTGCCTGCTTGTTTAGAGCACTGACATGGTCATAAGCTTCAATGAGAGCAGTCAAGGCTTTTAGAAAATGAGGTTATGAGTGGAGAAGTTGTCTTGTTAATATTTTCTATCTGAAAAATATGAATAATAAAGGAAGCTTAAAAACCAATGAAAAACTACACAAGGGCAGAGATTGCTGTTGTTGCAGGTAGCCTGTGGCAGCAGATATTACTACATGGCTAACATTTGTGAGTTCACAAGAGTAGCAGGATCCATATGATAGTAGCTGCATCACTCAGAATTGGAGAAGTTGAAAAATCAACTGACCTGCCTGAACACTTGATTCCTAAGCTTTGTTTTGAGCCAGGTCATCACCTTCCCTTTCTTGACTCCTCTATAAGTGATAGTGGCAGGGAGTGATTTTTCTATGTTGATTTTCCTCAGTACTTCTAACACTCTAGTACAGTTGGTATTTGTTAATGGTAACATTTGAAAGTATTTTTTTTCCTTTCACTTGCTTTCTGAAGATAATTGACCTTCATTCTGTCACATATAAGCAAAAATGACGTTGTTTTTATAAGCTGTTCAGAACAGCTGCAACCTTTTCATGAACACCAGAGGAGGTTTTAGGACTAGTTTCCTAGAAAAGAGTGAGTGTGTAGGTTGATGCTACCAGAACATCTCTTTCCAATTACAGCAGACTTTACCTTCTGGAAAACTGTACAAATGGATTTTTCTTCCTCCCTGCTGACCCAAGGAGGGATGCAATTCTACGTGCGATCTGTTACACTGTAAGTTGAAGTTTTCTCTAGAGTGCTGCCTCTTCAGTGGAGTTATAGATAGGAGCCCTCCCAGACTAAGAAGTGTCAGTTTTCCTTCTTTGTTCACTGCTGGACATTTCAGGGCTTGTGGTCTTGTCAAAATCTTCTCTCTCCTCCTTGCTTTAGTAGATTGTCTGTGGAGTCTACATTGCTGAGACAAACAGTTAATAATTTCACTCAGTACTAGTTGCCTGAAGTCACAGGTTCATGTGTTTCAGATAAATGTCAGCTTGAGTAAAATGCTAGGAGAACATGCGAGGAAGAGGATCGTCTGCTTCCCTTTGCTCCAGAAAGCTGGTGGCTTTTGAGGAGTGGAACGAAAAAGGAAAGAGAAGATAAGAAAAACATCTGAGGTGCTTTGTCAGATGGGGAGAAGCCCAGAAGCCTGAGACAGCATAGGTGCCAGATTTCAGCAAGTATTGCTGAGTCCTGCTGGATAACGGTGCTGTGCAAGGAGAGGAAGGTACATCAGCCCATTAATCAGCTATGCCTCTTCGCTAACTTTAGAGCATGCTGGGGAAAGATATAAGAAAATCAGTACAAAAAAAGAGAAAGGAAGGGTAGAAAATCCATAGGTCTTTTGCACATGCTTTCTTCCATTTATTTTTTTTTTGTCTCTTCCCGGTATCAGCTTTTTATTGTTCATAGACAAACAGACTCTTGTTCCAGGGCCTAGGGGGAAGACTCGGGTAAGCAGGGAGGAATGTCCTGTTCACTGCCTCGCTCTGGCTTCAGGTCGGAGACGTGGGGGGGCGGATTTCAATGTATAAGGAGCAGCAAAGTGTCAGAAAACAAGTGACAATAAAAACAAAATGCAGCCAGTAACCTTGGGGCTCTGACACTGAGCAAATGTTTATCAGAGGAAGATTCTGCTGGACATCACCGGATAAGAATGAGTTGATGTCACCCTTGGCAAGGGTGGGAGCTTGGTTTTTTCCACACAAACAGCACAACACGGCAAGGGGGAAGGAGAGAGAAGGGTGGGAAGGAGGGGAAGGGAGAGAGGAAGAGGACGAGAGCACTGTTTGCTATAAATTGGACTAAAAAAAAATATATAAAAGCATGACTTGTTTTGTTGGCAGGGGTCTCAGTGCTGGGGCATAAATAGACAAAGGTTAAGGATGCTTCAGGGCTCCTCCTACACTGCGACTCTGGAGAGCTGTACACACATTCCTGATGGCTGTTGCGTAATTTGCTTTGACTTGCTCCCAGTCAAGAGCGTACTATAGGCTCATTCCTGTGGCCCTTATTCAACAAAACCTCATTTGGCTTTAATGGGAATTTTTGCTTGAATAAAAAAGTTCAGCTTTTGTGACCTCTGGTAGCTTCAGTGCTTGACCAATGAATAGGAGGACCTCCCCTTGCCCTCAGCCCCTGCATATCCTTCTTTTAAAGCTTCAGCATATTTTAGACTTCAAGTAATGCAAAAGTTTTCTCTGCAGAAAGAGAGACTTACATCAGGCAGGCAGTGAACACTGCCTTCTGACAGGCACCACTCTGAAGCTGGGAAGTAGCTACTGGTACCTGGTGAATTTGATAGGAAGCAGTGTGGGAAAACACCGCGGAGAAGGTGGAGATATAATGAGTGAATGTTGCGACAAAGTAGTTTTACAAAAAAACCTGCTTTAAAAAGCAAAGCAAAGGGTCTTTTAAAAGCAAAAAAGCATGGGAAATTTTGAAAAACATCTTATCTGTGAGCTATCTATACTGGAACACCTATTGCCGGTCGTCCCCTGTGTGAATGTGGGTTTTTCCTTATTTATTTTTAAAAAACATATGACTTGGTCCAATAGATTCTTTTCTTTCCTTAATAAAAATAGTTGTATGATGTTTGCTCTCTTTGTGTTCATGCATTCTAGTTCAGAGCAGGCTCTTTCTAAAGTAGCACAGGTTGAAACTAGAAAAGAGCTCTACTAGGGTGTAATTCAGTGCCAGTACTGAGTCTTCTAGTGCTATAGATGTGAGTTAATTTTGTGTCCTATATACCTCCCTTTCCTCATGTCCGCCCTGTGCACAAGTTTCTCAGAGCAGCCTACAGCTACCCAAACATTTGTAAGGTATTTGTGTAGTTAGCAAACAGCCTTTCAGGATATTGAGCACTTGTGGAAAATTGGGCCATTTTTTTCAGAGTATAAAGGGATTTAAAAACTGGATTGTTGGGGGCACAAAAGTTGCAGATCAATTTAACCTGCATTCAGCTGGCTTTTAGAACATGCTATGGTGTAGTGTAAGGAGGCAAAGCTTTACATTTGACCCTCTCTTGACATGATTCCCTCAGGTGTATGTGACTCTCCGGAAGCTTTTCAGTTTGATGACTTCCTGCTAGCCCACGCTATCTCATTCAAAAAAATCAGCGAGCGCGGTGCTGACTGAATAGATTTGAGTGCTCCCTGTTGAATGACCTTACTAGACATGTGCACCCTTCAGACCTCTCTTGCAGTGACTCAGCTCTGGGTATCAGCAACAGTGCCCCAGCCTTCAAGGCAGACTGGACAAGGAAAAGCTGTTGCACTTGTGCCGGAGCTGTTCAGAGGTGCAGGTGGTGTAGCTGGGCAGGAAGATTGGTCAGGTTTGTCTTGTGCTCCATTTCTTTACTGGAAGCTTTCAGAATCAAACCGTTTAACTGCTGTTACGAGTTCCATCCTCCTCTCCCTTAATTAAGTTGGAAGAAGAGGAAAAAAAATCAAGTAATTATAGAGTTGAATGAAAACATTTAAGGTTTTAATGCATTTCTAAGAGAATCTTAACTGAAGGCTCTGGATTTTCAAGTTTGCACATAATCTAAGTTGTTTTGTACCTTAACTTTAAGGTAGATGAGGAGTTAAACGCTGTTGTATGTTACTGCCACTCACGTCTTCTCTAGAATTAGTTTTCTATTCTCTTTCTTCCTCAACCCAAGAAGAGATGTATACATGTCTGGATTACCACAGTTTGTTTTCTTATTGCTTTCAGACTTCTTTTTGTTAGAGGTGTGGAGTAGACATATTGATACATATTTATATTAGTGAAAACAAGAAATGCTCCATGATTTCAGAACGCAAAATGTTAAGACTCTTTTGTCATCACCCCTGTAATTACAGATTCCCAGATGATCAAAAATCTTCCTCTGCAATTTTGGAAAGAAACCTGTGGCTGATCCCCTTCTGCATCCGTTTTCTGAAATCTACCTTGGAGCCTGTTTTTGTACAGTTTGGAAAAGCAATGGTAGAATCATTGCAAAAGTAGATATGTTTATATATATACACACACACCCTCCAAACCAGCATCTGGAACAGGTACTTTTTGTTAACAGCTGCAGGTCTTGGAGCCATCCTGACATTACCAGTAAGCATAATGTAAACAAAGTTTAAGCATGCAAGGTCTATGAGCTTCATAAGAAACCTAAGAAAGTATGGATTGCATCCTGCAGATAGAGAACCTAAGTCAAAATCCTGTTCCAGTAACAGTGAATCAATGGTAGATGTAGTACTTAGAGGTCACTTAGACCTGTACATACTGTTCCTAGGATTTTGATGTTTTGCTGGGTTCAGTATTATACTGGACCTGATGGAGGGTTTTCTGAAAGCTCGGCTGAAGCTATTGAATCTACCAGTTGTGCACAGGTGTTAAGGGACAGGGCTGGGCCAGCCACTAAACTCTGACAGATGCTCTCTAACCCCTCTCTTCGAAGGGAAAAGAGAAAAAGGCAGAGAGGCTTATGGATTTGGAAAACCAAAACAGCTTTAATAACCAGTATTACTACTTATAAGGAAATAATGGTTAATAATGAAATATACACAAAAGTGATATCGAGCCCAACTCCCTCCCCATGATAGCAATGCCCACTGGTGCTGCAGAGCAGGCAGCACTGGGGCAGTCCCAGGCTCAGCAGCAGAGGGGAAAGGGACACAGGAGCTGGATTCAGGAAGTTGAGATTGGAATCAAAGACAGAAGGTCAGATGGAGTCCTCCTGAGAGGAGACCTTAACCCCTGTGATCCCTTGGCTTTATGCTGAATATGACGCATATGGAATGGAATGGAATGGAATGGAATACTCTTGTTGGCCAGGTTTGGGTCACCTGTCCTGTCCGTTCCTCCCTGGAGGTGAGGATCTTCTTACTTTCTTGTGAACCTTTTACTTCCCAGCACCCGCAGTGTGGCACACCAGATTCATCAGAGACCTTGGTTACTACAGGATCAAGTATAAGCAAGAGCTTTTCAGCATACCAATCCCTGGTAGTAACTGTAAACCTCCTCCTGTGTCTTATTGCTGCACTTTTGTGTGGCCAGGCTCCAAATCTTACTGAAAACCAGGAGTAATTCACAGCATAAAGGCATCGCCTCTCCAAGGTGCTGCTGCTCCCAACTGCCGTCATCTGCTGCTGTGGTGGGGCTTGGTGGCTGCATGGCTGCCAAGTGCTTTGGTTGGGTGAGTTAGTGGGAGGGAGAAGCAGTTCTGCTGAAAGAGGAAGCCGTTTGCTGGATCAGCCGGCTTGAACTAGTATATCCCGCAGCCGTGTGAGTGCGAAGCCTGGGAAGGGGTGGCTGGGGTCAGAGGGGCACACAGCCCTTTGGAAAGGGGATGGGTGACAGAGTGGGGAACCCGTCTGGGGCCAGTTGGGCACCTCTTACCCTGCAAGTCCTGGCACAAGAGCTGAGCCTGTGTCTGTTTAAACTATGGTGACCAGCTGCTGTGGAAGAGCAGCCCAGCTCTTGCTGATAGCCAACACCAAGTGACTGCTTGTAGACTTTGGAGTGTGATGCTTTCTTCACTCTTTAGTGATCTGAAAAGCAGAAAGGCTTAGATGCTGTCTTATGGGAATGCTGAGACTCTACAATTTGCTATTAAGAGCTTTAAAAACGCCAAGTGTAGTGAAAAATAACTGTCTCACCCCATCACTTTTAAAATAGCAGCAAATGTTGAATTTTCAATTGTTTTCTTGTATAATTTTCAACTTAATTTTCAATTGTTTTAATTTATAATTGTCAGTTTAATTTTCAACTGTTTTCATGTATAAGCTTGAGAACTTAATTTGGAAGTGTTCTGCATTTTTTTCCTTTTCTTCCCCTCTCACTATTTTTATAATGAAGAAGAGCATTTGCCCGGAAACAAGGCTGTCTTTGGCTTTACAGCTCATCCCTTCCTGAAGTCAGAACCTTCTGCACAGAACATACAGATTAATTGCTGTCAGTGTTGCGAACCAAGTTGTTTTTTCAGATGGTGAATGAAGAGAAATTTAGCTTTATGGGTACGTGTGTGTATATATATTAATATAGAATAGCAGTATGTGTATATATGTATATTAATGTAGAATAGCCTGGCTTTCTTGATGGGCCTTTCTGCTCATCGGTACATTGCAGAGGTGAAGAGGTGTCTGGATGCTGCAGGATCCAGAGGCTCTGGGTGCTGCTGGCAGAGTGGTCCCATGGCAGCCGGGCTGAGGAGGAGTGGCTGTGGGTGGCAGGAGGCCTGAGCTAGGGGGGCAAGCATCGCTTCATGTGTAAACCACTGTGCCCCAGCTCTGATTCAGACCTCTTGGTAATCGCTAGAAAGGTTACAGCTGCTGGAGCCTCACCAAGAGGCTTGGTGCACAACTAATACTAAGTGGAGATGTGCTAATGGAAATGTGTTTTTCTCATACATTAAGCCAAGTTCAGGAAGTCTGCTTGCTTGGTTGGTTTGTTTGTTGGGATTTTTTTAAGCCATACCAGATACAGTACTCAACAACTGAGTAACTATTCAGTGCTTTTGGTTTTATTTGGCTATTGTGTGTATTTTCTAGTGTTATGAGCAAAAGGAGTAGACACATGTGCTCACGTACCCGTAATTACTTTAAATGGTGGTATTCTGATGCTATATGCATCCATAATGTGATGTATTTTTCTTTTTCTCTTTATGTAGTTAGAGGGTGCTGAGAGTGCTTGGGAAGTTCTTCCAGTTTTGCGTGCCAGACTCTCCCCCAGACTGAGGCAGAATTTCTGTCTGTCTTCAGATCATCTCCAGAATGGGAGAGCTGATCTAACAGCTGAGAGAAGGAAGGATGGACATACCTATAGCTGTGTGTTTTGTGCTGCTTCTGAGGCTTGTTGTCCCCCTCGTCAGCTAGTTTGGCTTGGTGCGCTGATGGGAAGCTAACAGTGACGAGTGGGTAGTTTTGAGGTAGGTTGATGAGCTGTGGAAGAGCTCAGTGAGAACCATAACTGGTACAAGAATGGGGCCTGGCCTGCAAGGGAAGGTGGGGTGGCAGAGCAACATCCAGCCCCTTTTCGGTGGCAGAATGCCCTAAGAGCAGCTCAGGATGTGGTTCTGCGAGGGTGCCTTCTTAAACAGGGACAGGAGGCTTTTCCTGACTGCTGGGAGGCTTTCCAGCTCTAAAGGCTTTATAGGTCTTGTAGTGGACCTTGTAAATACCTTGAAGGAGACGTGATTTGGAATAAGCAAAGCTTCACCTACCACATGTTTAGAACTGTTATGGTGAGGAAGTGAAGTTTTGCTATAAAATGACTGATACTTTCCATGACAGACTTAGGAAATAGGTTCGTGCTGTGTGTGAGCACACCATCAGCAGACTGTATATTAAAAAAATATATAAATTAATAAAAAATAAAGGGGGATGTTTTTACAGCTGCACTGTTTGGGGGGGGTTAAGTGGAGGGAGAAATGAATTGTTATATTCTGGGTATCTCTAACCACAGAGGAAGTGACGCATGTGCTTGGCAGAGCTGGAATGTGGAAGCTATTGGGGCTGGCTCTGAGATGTGTCTCCCTAGGCTGATGGCCACACTAGGACTCGAGTCGTCGTCCTCCAGCATGGGGAACCGGGGCTCAAAAAGCCTCCCAGGCTTGCTATGCCCGTGCTGTTACGTGTTGTAACTGGTACAAGCAGTACTGCTAGACTACGATTGCCTGTAGGTTACCTACAAGGAATGTTGTTGTCATTAGTTATTCAAAGCTTGCTTAAGGAGCAGCTTATTTTCATAGTAAGGTGACCCCTTCATAATATTATAATAGTGAGGTGCAAAGAGAATGTAAGCTGTCTCCTACTACTGAAGAGGTGCAATTTTGCTTGACATTTTTTTTCTTCTTTTTTTGTTTTACCTCTCTGGTTATTTTAAAACACTTCATGCTAGGGATTCCTTCTTGTGCTTTGTCTGTCTTCAAGGCACTTTACCACTTGACAGTATTTGACAGGAGGTGATAAACATGGAGGTAATACATAGCACAGCAGGCCACTTACTTCTGTGTAACTGCTGATGTTTTAGGTGCCCATAATAAGCCTCTGAAGCTGAGTGATTAATATTTTAAATACACTGTCAAAAGTAAATAGTGTGTGCATTATCTCCTCCTCCTCTTTCCAACGCAGCCTTTGAGTAATTTCAATATCCTAAATTTAGTTGTTGTAAATTTCATGCCAGGTCTGTGTTTCCTTCTGGTCAGGGAAAATACCCTTGTGTTGCAATACAATGCTGGGAACTGTAATAGTTATTTAGGTACTAATACTTCTGGGAAAATCAGATCCATTGTATCCCTTACATTGCTTCTAAAATTGGTTCTAATGGAAGAATCAAAGCAGACTAAGAAAGAAAGGTACATCAGTGCTTGAGTTTGGCTAACTTGAATAGGAAGGTAGAAACAAATGCCTAGTATTTAAATACACATGGGAGAGCTATGACAGGAGGTGAAAGCGTTGGTTCAGATTTTGGCAGCAAACGATCATAGAAGAAATGTCAGATAGCAGGATCATTTAAATAGAAAATGGCTCTTCCTGAATAATTTTGTGCTATTTGGGCAATGAGGTTGCCAAAGAAAGAAGTTTAATTGTTTGAGGGTATCCAGGTTCCCAGGGTGATTCTTTCTCACTTTGTACTGAACTGGAGAAATGCAGTGGGTAGACCTCTCTCTCTCCTTTACTCAGTTGGACTTGTCACTAAACAACCATTTACCCTAGTAAATAAAACAGTCCAGTTAAACTTGTTATAAGCAAAACTTAAGAGCAGTAACTTAATTTCTGTGAAGTATATGCTGTATGAGCTATGTACGTAGGGGTTGTATCATTACAAAAGTCATCAACCCCACTTGGACTTTGTTACTCCTGAATGGTACAGTCAGTCTGAGTCATGCTGGTAGAGCCTTCAGAAGAGAAATAAATATCATGCAAATTAAAATTTGGATGTGAAATGGCAGCCCCCATTGGTAGCAAAATGGCCAAGTGATACTTTGGGTCACATGGGAGAAAAAAGTAGAAAATGTCAACTCTGTTGAGAATCAGCAAATGATTCTTGTTCTTCATTATATTTTTCTGAATGCACATAGCAGAGAGAAATTACTATTTCTAGTACCTGTGGCAAGAAAGTGTCAATAGTATATTTTGGACCATGGTCCTTGAATGTATATTTTAAGTGGACAAAGGCGATGACATTGTTTTTGCTGTGGCAGTGTGCCTTCGCTCAAGCCTTTAAGTTTTGGGGCTGCAGTTGTAATTGAGGATACAGTGTTTGCCAAAATGGAAGGGAAAAATTTTAAGTCTAACACTTGACTGTATTTTGATCTGATATAGAAATTCCCTGTGAAGGAAGAGGAGGAAAATATCACATGTGTCTACTTTCTTGTGATGATACAAAATCAATAGGAAATACATGAAAACTGCTGCTACATAGCAGACAGAAACCATGTATTTCATGTATATAAAAAATATACATAGAATATGTATATCAGAATGTTGTATCAGAATCGACGCTGTGCTTTTTTGCAATTATAAAGCATTGATAAAAAATTTTATCAAGAGATCCTATTATGTGTTTAAAAGGAACTCTTCCAGTGAAGCTATCTTTAAAGTTTTCTCTGCCACCTGTAAAACAGTTTTCTCCATCTCTGGAAAGAAAAAACGAAGTCTTGGACTTGCTGGACCTGTATGTAAATGACCTGTTCATCAGTCTTGCTCTGTGCCATGCTGTGGCAATAAACTGCAAATAGAAAACTCTGGAATTGGCATGTGACCTGTGGAAAGTGCCCAAAAGTTTGCAGAAAACTTACAGACAGCAAAAGCAGTTAGTCTGATAACAGATGTTACACGATGAAGAAGCATACCTCATTTACAGGCACGTCCTAAATGTAATCTGTGAGCCTGAAGTTGCTGGCCGTCTTGCCTTAAATCATCTTTCCTGTAACATGGTCTCAGGCACCAGGCCTATGAAAAAGTTACCATGGAGAAAATTAGGTTGTGAACTCAGGCCTGCAGCACTTCAGCTACGCCGTAGGAGTTGCCTCTTCGTAAAAGCAGCGCAGTGTACTCTGCCCCCACTGAATTTACTTGAGGTTACTGTGTGTACACAGGCTGGTTCCTGTGGAATAGCAAACGTGCCCCAGCTTCACGTGGGTGCCCTTCTGCTCAGGGGTGACTGTAGATGTCATCTTTCCTCTAAAGTGCTGGATGCTGTTTTTTGGTTTTCTGCTAGTATGTACTGTGTGGTGTGGATGGGTATCCATGAACTTTTGCCTAAAATAGTAAAGATTACCCTGAGGCTAATCCTTATTACTAGAATCAATTACATGGGTAGGTTTTAGGGGTTAATTTTTTTAAAAGAAATAGAGTATTTGTTCCCCTGTCCCTTTTCTTTCCATCTACAGCCTAGGAAACTTAGCATCTGCTGGCAAATTTCAACTCTGCAGTGGGAGAGAGATATGAGAGGTAGTTAAGGTCTTATTACTTCAAGGAAGATGGGTAGATAAGTAAAGTTGAGACACTCTTAATGCTTTGCATGCATAAAAAAATGAAATGACAGCTTGCTGTTACTAAAATGAAGAAGACCACTCTGTCCTTTCCTTCCCTCTCTTCTGGGACTAGCTCTAGTTTTGATCTGGTGCTGATTCCTTTTACTACCCTAGAGGAAAAAGAAAACCACTGGATTAGTTCTCTGTGGTTTTAGTGAAGTGAATCGTTTTCTGTGCCAGAGCTGTGGTGAGACACATGACAAGGAGGATGAGAGTTGGACCTTCCCTTTTATGAAGCACGTATGTAGGGGTCAGAGGGAAGAAGCTGTTAATTTGTCTCTGGTTTTCTTACGAACCCTTATGAGATGTCTGAGAATCTGAGTGGGAGGGACCACGTCGATGTTCAGTGCTGCAGGAAAGCAGCCTCTGCTGCTGCCCACCCTGCTAGCATTTGGTATTTGAGAAGAGGAGGGATGTTCTGACGGTGAAGTCATTAGACTGAGGGACAGCAGTTTCCATGTGGTCTCAGATAAATCACTTAGTCTCTTGGTGCCTCGATTCCTCATCACATAAAATGACGTTAGTCTTCTGGCCTTTGGGTTTGCAGAGTACTTAGGATAACAGGGTCAGTTGTAGCCTGCAGATACCACGTGCTTACCTAATCAGATGATGGTAGGTCTTGGCTTTCTCTTGATGTGTTTTGTTTTGTTTTTAAAGAAAAAGGTTGCTGCAGAGTAAATACAGTTTATTGCATTGCATGCAACTATCGTCTCTCACTGCCCTGTGAATTAGCCCATCCATTTTTCCAGCCTGGTGCCTATTTTTATATTTGGGGATCTGTTGGAGCAAGTTGGCCGTACAATATTGCAACTGCACAGGCAAAAACACTTACAGAACTCTTCTGGGCTCTAGAAGTGAAAAATCAGTGGGGAGATGGACTGGGTAGCATCTTGACTACTTTTAGTTGACAAAGTACATCCTGTGTGCTTTTTTGCTTCAACATATGTTGTATAACTTTTTTTCTACCTGAAGCTTCCAATGTTACGGCAACCACTAGGTGTACTGCTGGGCTATCTCATACTTCCATAGAGGCATATCTAAGTAGTTGCAGCCTGATATCTCGGTATGTACAGATGGTTGCACTATTTTGTCCTTTTGGACATTCAACAATCCAAATGAGGAAACATTTCTGATTTCTTCCTCTTTTGCTTCTTTTCAAATGGAAATTTTAACGTCACTGAGACATTCAGATTTTGCAGCAGTCTTCAAAGTCCCACTCATGATGAGGCTCCATTGTGATAACTGCTGTTTAGATCATACAAAACTTGGGGCAAAAGTCGTCGCATCAGAGAAGCTGAAAGCTTCAGTGGTGCAAAAAATAGTGTGAACATTATCGATTATGGATACCCATCCCTATGTGACAGGAGAAGGCTTTACTGATGTAATGATGAGAAGGCTTTAATGATGTTTAAAGAGATCTTTGCAGGATCTAGTCCTAAGCAAAAATGAGGCTCAATAGGAAAGCAGAAATACCATAAACAAATACTCTTTCAGTGTAATAATAATGATAACCACAAAACCTAATATAAATTACGTGAACTTAAAAAGTGGAAGTCGGTAAGAGTTTGGGGTTTTTGTCTTAGAATCGTAGCAAACTACATTTTTATAGAAGCCTGAATGTCTTGAATCTTCTTAATGTTTGCTTTTAAAGACAAATGGTAGAGGAACAAAAGGAGAGTTGTTTTATATATCTTGGTGAATGATGTCTTGCAGGCAATGGGTTACACTGCATTAGGGGGCTGAGGTGCAGCGTTCATACTGAGACCGTATTTGAGCTCTGTGGCCGGAGAAGTTGCCTGTTAAATGATGTGACAAGATGAGAGTGCTCAGCCCATCTGTCACCCATGCAGAAGTAAATGATCACATGGTACTGACTCCAAAGTAGAGGGAAAATCTGCTGTTACAGCCAACATTCCTTGCCCCAATACAAATATGTTCTTTGCTCACATAATAGCTATTCAGTTTGCCTACAGTCATTGTGTTACCCCATTAAAGTTCAAAGGAATTGAAAATACACAGTTGACAAAGCCAACTTTTGTCTTGGAGTGAATATGTATTTTATTACAAGGTGTTTTATCTATGAGATTTAGAAAATAAACAGGTCTGTGAAAAAGATCATGTGATCATCCACATTTGAGCATAAAGATTTCTGGGTGAGTAGCAGTGATTTTATTTTTATTTTTTATTTTCTTTCAATTTCTTTATAGTTAACTTTTACTAATTCTGTGGTAAATGCCATTTTCTTAAGGGCAGATAAATTTCAATGTTTTCTAATGGAGGTGTTATGAAAAAAACCAAACACCAGAAGCCCCCCACAACAAAACAAAAAACCTCAACCCCCCAAACTCTTATTTTGACTCTTCAGACTTTGCTGAAAATGACTTTTCTTAGCCTTCAAGAACGAGAGGAGCATTTAAGTTAATAAGAGCCACGTAAATCAGATTACCTTATCTGTTTGGAAGTATTTTAATGCCTTTTATTCTGCTGCACATACATATGCTATTATTTATATAGGTCATATTAAAGTCCTGCTGTATGGAGAATATATGGAAATGAACTCTCTATCTCAGCTAATAGCAAACTGCTCCCTCTAAACTTATGCAAGCGATAACCGTCAAGAAAAAAGACTTGGTCTTTAGGATGTAATTTCATCTATTTCTTATGTGAATCTTTTTTTGATACTTAGAAAGCCTGAAGGGAATGGCAAAACAATCTCCCCATGCAAATAGCAACAAGTAAGGCGACTATAATAGTTAACCTGTGGCCACTGAGGCCAGACTTTATTTAGGAAGTTGGCCAACCCAAGAGCTTTGTAAAAGCTTGATGAGGCAAGTTGTGGGGTTCATAATTTTTAAATACTGTTGGAACACAGGAAAGTTCCTGGAGACTTGAAAAACACTAGGGCTTTTTAAGCAAAAACTAATGCTGTCTTAATGAGGGTAAATGAAATGACTCAATGTTATTATATCAATAGTAATCATGGTCTACTGAAGTTCAATGGGAAATAGAAGAGCTGAGAAAGTTTCACTGTCTTAGATTAAATTTATGAAGAAGCGTTACATAAAAAAAGAGTGGGGAACAGGTAAAATAAGGTAAGTTGCAGACAGTACAGGTGATTTTGAAGGGTGGGAGAGGCAAAGAACAGTGTAGTTAAAGCAGTGAGAAGGGAGCTGTAGGCAAAATGATTAAAAAAAAAAAAAGAAAAAAGGCAAACAGAAACTTAAGAGAGCAAAAGATCACAAACTCTAGCAACTTAAATAGGAAATCATCAGGAGACCAGAGTAGAAATTCCTTGAAAACAGCTTTTTACTATCATATACTTAGTAAAAGCTGTTTAGAACCTCCAGAAGCTTGCTGAAAAGTTTGTGGGACTGTCTTCAGTGAAGAATTTCAGAAAAACAAAAGCAATTAGTTGAATCAGCTTTTTCTACATAGTAGTCATTGTTTACAAAGATGAATGAGAAGTGTTCACAGAAGAGGTTTGAGGACAAATGGCAACGCACACAGCAATGAACCTCCAGAAACAGGTACTAGAACCGGGAATGCCTCTGTGAAGTTGGCAAGCGATTACTAATTGTGGCATGCGATCTCTTGCTTCGTTGAACCTTGCTCTCGGGAGAAGTGGTGACGTGCAATCCACTGTAGTGCGCGCTCTGAGAAAGGGTGTTGGTGGTCAGTACGTCTGTCAAAGGGGTCGCAGTATGAGAAGCAACTGGATCATTAAGAGGTGTCACTATTATAGTTCGTAGAAGAACTGACTTGGCTGCTAAAGAACAAGTCAGGCCTTGGGTATTTGAAGTGTTACAGAGTTAGTTAGAGAAATGAAGTTTTCTGTGAGAGAGGAGACTGATGTAGGGTTCCTGAGCTTGGGAAGATCATTGGGAAGAAATACACCCTGCTCTATAGATTTCTGTTGTGTCACAGCACAGCAAATACAGAGTAGCAAGTGTAAAGGAAGTAAAAAGTTTTCTTCGTGCTCTACATAAATATCTTGCTTATTGCCACAGGATATTGTGGAGATATATGTGTGCCTTTCAAAAAGGATTAGTGAAATTCAAGTATCGTGGCTTCACTGAGCACAGTATTTTCTGCCTGAAATTTTTATTAATAACTTCTGGAGGCAAAAATGTTAATGGAAGAACTGATAGAGATGATGTTTTTCTAAATGTCCACTGTTGTCAAATGGTGGAAGCAATATTTTGGGCAAGGTAGATTTTTGGTCTGGTAAAACTAAGAGTTACTTTTGAAGTCCTCTCTTACATTCCACAGAAAGATTGGTTAGCTGATGACAGCAACCCTTTCTGGCCTTAAAATCAGTAACAAGACCACAGCATCATGTGCTTTGCTGTCTGTAATAATAAATTAACAACTGTGGACCTATTGGTTTTCCTTTAGTAATGTCTGCTGTTACTGGTTGAAAAGGGGGTTGACAAGTGGAAATAAAGAAGCCAAGAAATTATTGATGCTGTTTAGGTTGGAAAGGGCTCAGGTTGTTAGAATTGTCCATTAAAGCAGCAGAACATAACTATGGTGGAACATTATTATGTTCTTAATGTATGTAGAATCAGTATAGCATATAAAGCATTTTTTCAAGAGTTTCACTTCTAGGCATAAAAATTTTCAGACTAACAGCTTTCTTCTGCTCAGTAGGATGTGATTTGTTGGAAGTGTGTATTGACCTGGAACCAACAAGAAGATGACTAAGTAGGAGGAAAATGGTTTTAACATGCCTCTGCTTTGCCAAGGAATATGGAAACAATAACAGATTTGTCAAGTCTGTGGGTCAGCTAGCCTTGTAGTGATATATGATATTTCTCTCTGCATGACATACTTGGTGTATTGTGTTGTTTTTTTCTAAAATTTAGGAACTGAAGTGTGAATCTTTCTGTGTCCCAGTTGCTCTTTACCACCTTCATGGTCATGCTGTTACTGATTGGATGTATCCAGAGTAGGTGGGAGATGCTGACTTCTCTTCATTGTGGCAGGCACATAATGAGGTCTGTCTTCTTGCTTGTTTTACTGTGTAATTTGAGAGCCAAGACTGTGCATGTCTGGCAGTGGCCAAAGCATTTTTGGTCCATGCACTAAAGTTGTGCAGTAGTCCTTTTCCCATTTCCCCAGTTTTGTTTTTCCCAAGCCACAATATTCTCTGTCCTGCCTTTCCTTGTCGTATATCGCATCACTCATGTGCCAAGCAGTCTCTTCTCCAGGTTTCAAACAGTGCAAAGATAATTGCTTCTTTCTGCTTCCTTCTTTGGAAGAGAACCACCAGCTTGAAAAATGAATATTCAAATTAATAAAAAATTAAAAGTTTAGGTGCTGTTTTCTTCCTATTGAAGAGCAGAACCATGCTCTTCAGGGCCAGAAAGTAATGATCATACAAATGAAATCACAGGAGCACCCTTTCATTGGTGAAGAAGAGGTAGCAGATCAGCAGTTAGTTCTTTTGAGGTGTGCTGGTGCCTGGGTTCAAGTTCTGGCTGTTTCAGCAACGAACCTGAACCACTTGTTAACCTCTGTAACTCCCCTTTTTGGCATTTGTAAGAGTTGCAACACATACGATCTCATGTCCTCTCACAAACTGCGCGTAGACCAGTCACTGAGAAATGGCCCTGTTTGGTGGAGAGTTCAAAGTGTGAGGACAAGGCTTTAAGAAGGAAGCAGTGATTTTTCAGGAGGCTGTTTAATAATACCTGGAGGTTCGCAGTGCTGGCCATCTCTCTGCTCTAAAAATGGAGCTTTCTCAGTGCTCAATTGCTGCCTGCTTTTAGATATCTCCTCAACTTCATGTTACCAAAGGAGCAAAGGACACCAGTAACACTCTTTTTAACCCCCTACCCTTTTCTGTGTCTCACTTTTGTTTCAGGGTTTTTCCTGTGGGTCTCACGTTTTTCATAGGTATAGGGAGCTATGCTGCTGTCTCTTTAAGTGCAGGGCTCATGGAGGAGGCATTGCATTAAACCTGTTTGGGCTTGCTGCCCGCTGCTGGGGAGAGGAGGGGGGATCCTTCCAGCCCTGCATCTCTCTCTTTCTAGCCCCTGTGCTCTCTTGGTAAAACCTTTTTGGGATCTGAGCGGTTGCAGTCTCTCTTCCACTGAAGTTTCAAGATGATGTACTGTTGCCATCTGTTCTTTTGGAGCAAAGTTACTGACTTGCTAAAAATTAAAAATAAAATCGTAGTGCTTTGGGTTGAAAGAAACCTTTTAAATACGATCTAATCCTCCCTCCCCTGCTGTGGACAGGGACATCTTCCACAAGATCAGGTTGCCCAAAGCCTTGTCCAAGCAGACCTTGAACTCTGGGGGCATGCACAACTTCTCTGGGCAACCCGTTCCAGTGTCTCACCACCCTCACAGTAAAGAGTTTCTTCCTTACATCCAATCTGAACCTACCCTCTTTCAGTTTAAAACTATTTTCCCTTGTCCTGTCACTTACAGACTCTGGTAAAAAGTCTCGGTATTTCTTACATACTCCCTCTATATATTCAAAGGCCACAGCGAGGTCTCCTCAGAGCCTTCTCTTCTCCAGGCTGACCAACCCCACCTCTCTCAGCCTGTCCTCATAGGAGAAGTGCTCCAGCCCTGTGAGCATTTTTGTGGCCCTCCTCTCAACTCGCCCCAACAAGTCCATGTCTTTCTTGTGCTCAGGACTCCAGGGGTGTATGTTGTGCTCCAGGTGGGGCCTCACAAGGACAGAGTAGAGGGGATGTGAACTGTAAGAAAAAGTTAATGTTTATGTTATGGGTAGTAGGTAGTTAATGTGAACAACAAAAAATGGTGGATCAACTTTTTGACAATGGGAATTTCTGCCAGGCAGAAGACTAAATGCCTCTCTTTGTGCTGTTGTTTACTTTTTTCTTTCCTGCAAGTTGAAACTCTAAGCTAAATTGTTCACGGGCATTGTCAGTAGGAGCCCAGAGGTCCTTGGAGAAGCTAATTCCTTTGGCTTCTCCTTACTGCATCACCCAAAATAATACCATAGTCTGTCTTTAAGTGGCATGTGCTGTTTGTTTTTTATCGCTTCTCCAAACATTTGTACTGGATTGTATTTCCACCTCTGCCTTCTGGTGAAGGAATTCCAGCTGAACAGTTAATGTCTCCCTCCGCTTGAGTTTGTTTTTCTGGATAGTGAATTAGAGGCTCCTTACAGTTTATTATTTTTGCTTTTAGCATTTTGTAATGTGTACAAGGTTGCACCTAATATAAGTTTGAGTAGCATATTCCTTTATAGCTCATTTTACCGTCCTTGGCCTATTCCACTTCAAAATTCTCATAGGCAGTGTAAGCTGGCCAAAATACACACTTCATGTTACTTAAATCTCTTAAATACAGTCTAATTTTCTTCCTCCTCTTGTAGTTGGTGAGAGATTAGTAATAATAGAAAATTAGTTGGTTGATAGCATCATGTATTTGATTGGTGCAGAAACAGGATGACTGCCTCACGTATATGGTGAAACTCTTCCTGTGAGAACATTCAACATATTAAAAGTTGACAGCATTATTTGAACATTTATCCTGACAAGATAATTTTATAGAAGATCAGAATTAACAAACTGAGGAAGCACTAGGACATGTAATGTACATGTTAAAGAAAGTCTTATTGCTTTCAGTAAGTTTGCTCCTGTTAAAGCTTTGCGCTTCAGCTGGAAGTAGACTTGAAAGATTTACAGTTGATATTGCTGGACCTAAGATTTTCTTTGAGATGGTTCTTTCTAAAACATAAAAAGTTTTAAAACAGTTTCTAAAACACAAAAAATGTTACTATTGCAAATACAGGGGTTTGAGTGTAAATTGTGAAATTTCTATTTCCTCTCCTAACCTCGTGAGTCAGGCAGCACAAATGTAGTGGGCAACAAGTCAGTAAGACAAAATTATCATTTTTTTCCCCTCATAAGATGAGGGAAGGAAAGGTTTTGTGTGAAGGACAGTTGAGAGCATCCTAAGAGAATAAAATGTTGAGTGTTGATGAAAAGTAAACCTGCTTCATATCTGATGAAGTTGCTGTCCTAGTTTTCTTTTCATTTCTGGCTGCAAATGAGTTCAAAGATAACTTTCTCAAATTCATAAGATGCTTCTGACTTACATCTTGGTTTCTATCTTGTTCTTGTGTTTTGGCAAGAACTCAGTGTCACCAGTTGTAGCTTCCAATAGGCGTAAGGGCCATCCAAAATAGTTTCCATTTCCCGCTGAGGTACATTCTTAGAAGAACTTTTCCAATCCAAGTAACTGGCATTTATTACTTTTTAATTGCTTTGTGTGATACTTGCTTACATTTGCTGTTTTAATGTCTTTTCCTGTCTGTAAACTGAGCGTCCCAAAGGGCACACGCGTGCAGTCACTGAATTCAGTTTACATAGCTTGATGGATGTTTTGGGAAAAGCAGACTGTGTGTATGTGCTGTGTGTCACAGATGGTGTCCCGACAAGAAAAAAAGTTGTGCTAAGGCTGAAGGAAAATGAAATGAAAGCAAGTAAATGAAATAGCAAAAAAATTATGGCCTTAGAGTTTAGCATCATATTTTCCAGCAGCTTTGGGGGAAGCGGTCAGTATGGCTTGAGCTCAGCAGCAGTTCCCAAGTTTGCTGTGTAGTAACAAACAACAGGCAGGAGAAATTTCTCTGGACAATTTTGTTCCTCTGGATATTACCAGTGTCCCAATTTAAATTCTAATATCTTTTTCTGGTGAGGTTTTTGTGAAATCTACTTACACATGTAGGTAAAGATCTTAATTCCATATTAATAAAACCAGAAAAAGTAAGTATATTGCTAGTCTTTGGAATTGTAAAGACAGGCCTTAGAAGATTAAAGGGTGAAAATAGTCCATGGCCGTCTGGGAATGCAGATCTCAACTCCTTCCCCTTCTGGCATATATAAATGAAGAGGGGGTTCATGTTTAACGGTTTAGGATCATTTGTGGAGGAGAAGAGAGGAGAAGAAACAGGACTCGCTTTACCCAGTGTATGACTGAAAGCCAAGACGAGGGTGCGTTACGGATCTGCACTTAGAGTCTGTTTAAGTTCTGTCAACGAGGGCTAAGCTGTATGGCAAATTGTTCTTTGCACTGCTATGTATCCTAAATATCCGTAAATCTTCAATCCATGCCCTTCTTGCTTTTAGCCTTCACTGGACTACTATATTGCTAAAGTCCGTTCAGCAGCCTACAATCCTGAGTTAGCTTTTCATTACCCTTTATAAAGCATTCCTTCGGGGTTTGTTCTGTCAGCAGTCAGATTAACTCTGCTCCTTCTCTCGCTTTTGTAGGACTCCTCAGTGGGCAGACCTCTACAACCAACACCAAACTGGAAAAGCTGGACCCTCAGCAGGTGCTGCAGCTGTGTCTCCGGTACCAAGATCACCTTCACCAGTGTGCAGAAGCGGTTGCCTTTGATCAGAACGCGCTTGTGAAGCGGATCAAGGAGGTACTGCCTGCAGTGTGCCCGCTTCTTCTGGGGAAGGGCTCGGGGCGTTGGCTTGGCCATCTTGTGCTGCGAGTGGAGGTGCTTGCTGGGGATGGCTGTGGGTCACATGCAGCAGTCCTCTTCAAAGTAAACCCTGTAGAGAAACTTTGTGGGCGGGCACTTCAAGCAAAGTGTCCTGGTGTTCGTGGTGGTTACGGGCAGGCGTTGTGTTTATCGGTCCCTCCCTGTGGTTCCTGGTTGTAAATAGTAGCTGTTCCTCTGGTGTGGCAAGTACTGCAAGTAACTGTTGAAGAAGTAAAAGATGACTGGAATTTTTAAAGGTAGCATTCCTTGCTTAGGTCTGTATAGCATACATTTTATTACGCCTCATAGTTAGGCTCTAGTTTGAGGAAAGAAATGGTTATTCTAACATCTTCTGTGGTTGGAGAAGGTAGTATGTCTGTCTGTCTTCAGTGAATTTGCAGAGCTAGACTTGTTTTCAAAGCTCATAACATGCTGTCTCTTCTCCCTATGGTAAAAAGATTCTTCCTGTGCTGCTGTTTTAACCACTAAACCATCATTTGAAATGACGGGTCTGCTTAAATATTCAGTGATACTGTTGGGGAGGAAATGAATTCCTGGGTGAGCATCCTGCAGTTGGATCGTCTTTCTTATATGTAACTGCTGATGTTGGAAGCAGTAAGATGGCTGACAGGTTTTTTTAAATTTCTAAAGCCAAGACTAGCATGAGAGATGATGCTGTTTGAGAGTGTTTTCTCACATACCCCAGTTATGTAGAAGAACTGGTGAATGCTGCATATGTCAAAAGCCTATGAGACCTAATACCTTTCAATGTCAAGAGAAAAACTTTAGAACAGGTGGTTAATTTTTATTCATGCAATATAAACAATGACCTTGATTTGTTGTTGCCCTATTGGCTTAGAGTTAAGAAAATCCAACGTGACAAGCTCGATAATAAATTTGATTCATGGGCTGCTTTGAGAAGCTGCTGTCATCGTGAAGTCGTAAGTCCAAAATAACGTGGGAGCCATTAAAAAGCTTTTTGCTTTGGTGTATCAGGATCTGAGGCCAGCTATTACACAAGATGTAAAGATATTTGCAGATGTTGGTGACTCAGATCACACAATCTCAGAAACTGGATTTAATTGCCAGCCTAATGACAGTGTACTGCATTAATCCAAGCTGATTGTAATTCTTTTGGCTGTTAAAGTGTGAGAGGGAATATTGACATGATTTAAAGTCATCGTAGATGCCATTAGTGCAATCTGTATTAGTTGGATTCGCCTTCTATGGGGCAAGTAGCGGAGTCTCTTTTATATTAGCTGTGGTGGTGTTTTTCTTGCAGTTCATATGGCTTACTGATCTTTTTCGTGTAAAATAAGATGATGATACTGATACTATCACTTATCACAGACTCCTCTCTGACAAAGTGGAGGAGAAATGTCTGACTCTTAACTCGGGCAACTGACAAGTCAGTCAGATTGTGTGATTTTGGGTGGGTTTTTTTTGGTCACAACACTTAAGTAACTTCAGATGCTTTCAATCCCTCTGCCAGATCTGGTGGGTTTTTACTGTTCATTTTCCCAATAATTTTTAAATGTTTTTCTTGCATTTGCTGTTCTGCGTGTGTGTTCTGGCGGAGCCGGGTGGGACCCACTCAGCTTAAATCATTCTTTCCAAATTGGGCTCTCCTTGGTGCACTAAATCGAACCGCTGTTGACAGTTGTTGACAACAAGGGGTGCAGCTGAACTAGAGCAGGGTATGTCTCTGGTTTCAAGTGTAGACAAAGGAAATCACATTTGGCTGCACCCATTTGTCAGCAATGATTTAATTTCGCCCTGTAGACAAACCTTTGACCATTGGTAAAGAGTAAAAATGCAAGAGAAGGTGAAGTGTATTGAGAAAAGCATGAGGTATGCACGAGCTGGACAGTAAATTTTTATCCTCCTTTTAGTAGTCAGTTTTTTCCTTCTTTAACACTATAAGAATTGAAGTGTTTTTCTTCTGATAACAGGCTTGTCAAGTGACTGATGCTTTTAACTTTCCTGTAAAATGCTGGTGAGCTTCAATATGTTCACTTTTCAGGCAGTCACTGACTGTAGTCAGGGCAGCAATACTCCTACTGCATAGTATGCTACAGTCATACTGCTTGCAGCCAGGATTTTATTTATTTTTTTAGTCTTTCTTTGACAGAATGTCCCAGGACAAATATCTTTTCCTCATTGTCCGTGTGGCCAGGAAAAAGTTTCCTGGTTTCTGGCAAAACTCAAAAGTACTGTTGTAAATTTATTGGTCCTCGATAACTCATAATTGACTGTGGTGGTTTGTAAATCAGCGCACAATCTGAGTTAAAGTGGTTCTTAATAGAAAAGAGAATAAGCTAAGGAAAACAAAAGCATTGCTGCAGGCCTAAGTAGACCTACCTGTGCCTTCCCTTACTCTGGGAACCAGAACAGCTGTTCAGCTGTCTGTCCCATTTCCCAGTTTAGCCAAAATTTCTTTGTGGTGTGTTGGCTGGATCCATACCTGCTCCTAAACATAGAACCTATGCAGCTTCCTGACTGCAGTGACTGTTCTCCTTTCGGGTGTTTTCTTGTAGGGGAAAGAATCAAAGGTATAACTGAAGGTAGTTGACTCAACTGACTCTCTTAAGCTCTTACACTTACTCGTACCTGAAATGTTGATTTTGGAAGGGATTGATTTTTATGACAATAGGCTTTGTCTTCACTGCCAAAAAAAAAGGATCTGCTTGTGTCTTTTTAGGGAAAAATAACCACTATGCATTAAATATTATGATTCTTGGCAGCTGACTCACCGTCTGTTGCAACACTGAGCTAATTCCAGGACCACTGAAATATTTAGGATTCTTTTAAATTTTTTTCTCCTTATCAGTTTGAAAAACAACAGCTCGGTAATTTGGGATTTATGTATGTGTTAATTCAGGGTTATGGCATCTCACAAAACTTGAAATTTTTCAAGAAAAAGGTCCGCGTGCAGCATTTTCTGGGTAATTTATCTACACTTTGGTATTTTGTAGGAAGAAAATTTTTAGCTTATAGGATGAATCACTGCATTGTTGACTTCTGTGAGCATTCTGTTCAGATGGGTCTGGGAACAAGATATAGTCTGTCTCCAGATGGTGTGTTGGACCCATGAGCGTTGTTATAGGTATTCACAAGGAAAAAGGTGCATTTTTAAAACCCAGTTGATAACGTGTTATAAAATGCTAAGGTACAAAGGTCATTATAGCTAGTTAACAAGTTAAAATGATCTTTGCCACAGAGTGTTTAATGATGGGGAAAAATTGACGATATGCCTGACAGAGAACGTGATACTTCAGGATGAAAGTCAGGGGTGAACCTTGACTTGCTAAGCAGAGAAAAACCAGTTTCAGTCTACCTGTTCTTTGGTGGCATATGGAAAAATCCCCAAACCAAAACAACAACAAAAGGACAAAAGAACTCAAACCAAAAATCTTTAGTGTCTGTCAGTGTGAGACAAGAAGAGCTCAACTGCAGAGCTTCTCCTTTATTCCTGTGGTGGGTTCGGGGTCCTGGCTGTAGGCAGGACATCTTCACTTGCCGCATCCCACGTCAGTGCCTGCCCTGGCGGTGCCCTAGGTCTGTGTTATAATTAGCTCAAAGTTTTGAGCAGCTTGGGCTGCTGTTGGGTTTGAGAGCTGCGTTGTGTTCTTTTCGCCAGGAATGTCTGCCTCAGCTTTGGGATCTGTAAAATGGAGGCTTTCTGCCAAGATTAGTTTGAAGGCAAATGTTGAACAGCACTGGAAAACTAGCTGTGATTTGGGGGAAAGAAGGAAATGAAGCAGGGAGAGGGCTACTTTACATTAAGTCCTTATCAGTGGCGGATGTCTGTTTTGGGTGGCAGGGAGAGAATCTGGAGAGTCGTCTGACAGGGGATGGTGAGTAACAGGGAATGGGATGCAAGTAGAATCAGTAAAGGCTGGGGAACAGAGCTAAATTTTCAGAAAGGGCCCATGATTTAGTGAGCCTCCATAATTGTCTAGTTTCAGTGTCTTAAAAAAAAGATTATTTTTCATGCACAAGGGGCTAGGCTTCTCAGAAATCACAACTTTCAAAATACCTGGAGCTGAGTACCCCAAAATTACTAGTCACACTTGAAAATCTAGGCCTGGCTTTCTTCTGTGAAAGCAAAAGGGAAGCTGAAAGGCATCTAAGCTCTTTTCAAAGAAGGTCTGAATGAAAAGATGTTTGGTATTCCTTACTAGACTTCCAGTATTGGCAAAGGGGATGTGCTACTTGAAGTATCCTATGTACCCTTAAAGGCAAATGTTGTTCCTAGATAAACTGTGTGTAAAATGTATTTGCAAGTGGATTAATGGGAGGCCTCTTACGCTTTACCTTAAAACCAGATATCAGTGCAGTGTTATCTATAGCTTGCATGGCTATAGGAATCCCAGACTAACAATAGTTTTGAGAACAGAACAATTTTTATGGTACAAAATTAAATTAGAAGTATCTCAGTCTAAGCTGGCGTGCACTGATGGGGAAAAAATCTCAAATACAATAAACATTAATTTTATATTCTTACTATTCTTAAACAACTTTTGTCCAGGCAGGCATTAATATCAGGAATTGGTTTGCCTTATAGCAAATTATAGTGTACGCCTTGTTTCGTACCTGTAAATTCCTTCATGGGAATAGCTCATTATTTTGAACAAATATTCCAGATTTTTTTAATTTGTTTTGTTTTGTGGTGTTTTTTCTTTCTTTACCAGCTTGCAAAAAGTAGTTTTCGTGGCCTTGTCTAATATGTAGTTAAGATGTCCAGAAATACGTCCCTTATTATTTGTCAAGTAAATAACTTTTGAAGCCACATGTACACCACATCATGTTTTACAACTATTTCAGCTGTTTAAAGTAATGGACAGGAGTTAAATCGTTATTTTCTGTAAGTAACAAGTCTAATACATTTGACAGATTAGCAAGAAAAGCACTTTTATACACAAGCATTATACACAAGGACATTGCAGCTTATCCCATGCATTTAAGACTCATAAATTGTGATTTGACCGTTCACATCACCACATGTGTGAAGTAAAACACGTCCAGCAATGTGGGGATTTAGGAATTTCAGTTTGTTTTTTGTGAATGCCTTGTGACTTTTTGACCTTTATCGCAACTATGTTGTTTCTGTGACATTGAGTGTTTGTTTTATCGAAGAGACCTGTCACATAGTGGCAAAACATGCTGGGGAATGTGGCCTGCAGAGGTTTTGTGAGATTTGGGAAACATATTTTCAGCAGACGTGCCCTGAGAATGCTGTACCTTCTGACTAAGCTGAATTAGACCAGCAAAATAGGAACAACCTTACCAAGTCCAAAGCGCTTCTTTGACTTCAGGCCTCTGCTTCAAGGTCCATGCGCTCGTATGGATCAGACCACTAAGTTACCCTTCATCTCATTAAAAGGAAAGGCCCGGCACAAATTAAAATGGAGGTGTGTTTAGTTTTGACACAACTTTTGCAAAATTGAGACTTTTGTTCGCAGGCTTAAATTAGCAATGCCCCAAATCCAGGGGAAGAGGCCTGAGAATTCCTTGGAATGTAATATTTCTGAAATGGGGAAGAACCTGTGTTAAAATGGCTTGAAATCCCTTGAAAAGAGATTTAACGCCATGCTGCCATGCATTTTAGAAAAGCTAGGGAACCTAGTGTTCTGTGAAGAAATCAGTACCTTAACATAGTTTTTGGCATCTTGGAATTACAAGATTGATGAGGACTGTGGCTATCATTCAGGCTCTTTGTTTTTCCTCTCTTCTGTGATGAAGTGTTATTTTTAAAGACTGAAATCTGAACAGGCCCCATCATGCAGAAATAAATGCTCAGTGAAACTACCATCATGTTCTTTAGTAGAGTTTACTCATTTTTCTCCAGCCTGATGTGCAAATAGCTTGAACTCTGGAGTGGCAGGGTCAGGTCTTAACCAGCCGGCATCAAAATGGCAAACTGCTATTGCAAAAGTTTCCCAGTTGTTAATTTAATACATAGAATGAATGCCTAACTGTGTATGCCTGAGGCAGATGGCCAGTGCTCTGTTGTACATGAACTTTATGAAGTGATCTAGCACTTATTAAGGAAGAAGAAAGATTATTTGCACTTGTGACAGCCTGAAACCTGTTGCATTAACGTGCGTTTCGTTATTTGGTGTCATAAAGATGATCATTCCCTCCCTCCTAGAATATGTGTGTTCCCAACGTGTTCCCTTCGTGCTTTGGTTTCTTACGTCCAACGTGCTTTGGTTTCTTACGGCCTTCTGAGAAAAGATCTAAAGAGGTATCCTTTTCACCACTAAATTTCCAGGAAAGGGTAAAAAAGTAAGCAAGCGTCCAGCAGTCAGAAAGGTTTGCATTGTTGTGCAACGTAGGTGCTTAAGGGACTGGCACTGAGGATCAGAAGTCTAATGTGCTTATATTCATACTTCCATCAGTGTTAGTGTGTGGAGTTTGCGATTATCAGTCACCAGAAGGAATGGAATTCAGTTTCTTCTCACAGCCTGTTTAAACCAGGAAATTTGATTTCTTGTAGACTTGTTTCCCCAGGTGGAAAAAACCCCACCAAACAACAACAACCAAACAGAACAGCCACCCCAAAACTTTGCAGATCTTCAAATAGGAATAAGAAGCATTGAAGTCAAGCCAGCTACTCCCACAAGAAATAGGAACGTATTGGTTGTATTGCACAGGGCAGAGAGGTGATCTCGCCTGACACACACCGTGCGCAGCTCTCTGTGTTCAGGGAAGGTGAGTTCTTGGCACGAGGGCTATAAGGGTGCCTGGGGAGTGGAGAACCTCTTGGAGGAAACTTGAAAAGAATTACTTGGTTGGCTTAGTCAAACAAAGATTGAAAATGGTACAGTTTTTCTTTCTAAATAAGTCTGGGCTTAGCACAGATTGAAATGGTCTTCTCCCTCCCTGCTGGATTGTGTCGATACAGGAAAAGTCACTTTGCAGGCTTTTATTCTTAATGATTACCTCCTGTTTCAACCCTGAATTGAAATTTTCAATGTGTCAGCTCTACCGGTAAGTGAGAATTGAGTGGGAGAGGTGTCAGGCACGTTAGCTAAAAGCTGTTCAGCACTTTTGACATTCATTTTAGATAGGTTAGCCAGGATTATTTGCAAGTATTTGGAGCTGCACTGGTGGCTTAAAGATGCTAGGTGGTAGGCTGGGGTAGCAGGGTTGACCTCGTGTTAGCAGCTCTATAATTAGTATTCTGATAACAATCAGATGTGATCTGCAGAGATGACTTCATGCTGAAAGTATTACAATGGCTTAGTGCAAGTAATCTGTCCATCTTGCTTTTTATGAAGGGTAGGGTTTCCTTAATGTTTCGGTGCCATTGAGGCATGAATGTTTCTATATGAGAACATTATTAGCCATTATTTCAACACTGCTCTGGAGGTATGAAACATATAATTTACTAGTAATTAATTTGTGTGGGCGATGCTCCTGACTGGATGTGTCATCTACCTCTGGATAAAATGGTGAATTGTAGTATAGTAGAATACCCTGTAATCAAGTGTATGAACTGTGCCAAACTGTGGTTTAGTGAACAAGAAATAAGATTTTATTATTTCTTTTTTACCAGAAGTGATATATTTGAAAAGCAATTACTGGGACTGGAAAATTATCTGAAAGATAAAATCCCAGATCAGGTGAATTTCACCTGAAAAAGGTGCTCACATAGTTGTTGCAAAACAAATCAGCATAACAATAGTATATGGCGAGGAATTTTTAAGAGTTTTTAAGGTCAGAAAGGATTCCAGAGTCATAGTATTTTCTTTTGCGTAATCTCATCTATACAACTTAATTCTTGCTTATGCCCAGCCTAGTTTACATGAAAACTGAAGATGAACTACTTACTTTTGAATTACAAATTTTCATGCCAGGTCATAATGTAAATCTTAAAATGGCTTCTCACTTTTCATCAATTTGTTCTAGAGATCCATTTGTAGACATAAACAAGGAGAGAGAAATACTCAGCCTTCTGTGAAACTTGAGGCCACTGGAACTCAATACAATAAAGAGGAATGCCCAGAGTGGATACTGGCTCAGTGAACTTTTGTCTTAATCATCGATTGTTGTTGGTATGTCCTTGTTATGTTTTGAACACTAGTCTGTAACCTCAGAAGAGCTTGAAACAGAAATGATCTACAGTGCTCAAGGTTTCCTTGAGGCTTTCCTGAAGACCTCATGATCAGGTGTCATGACCTCCGGTAAAGTGCTGGCACATTTGAGCTTCAGCACTGCGGAAGTATAGTAGAGCGAGTCTTGGAAGTAGCTTTTCTGGGAATGAAGAAGTAGATCCTTCCCATCTCATCATCACTGGGATGTACTTGGCTCATTTCACGTTCTGTTTGAACATGAAAGAACTGATGTAGCGCTTCAAAAAGGTCCTTCAGAAATTTTTCAGATTATCAGTGGCGTTAGAGCTGACATACCTTTGAGTTTCCCTGATAAGAGGTTTTTAGTTGGTTTGGACTTTCATATGAGAACTGCGGTTGCCAGGGAGAGAACAAAAGCTTCATCTGGGCTGTCAGATGTCCAGAAATCCTCAAGACCTGACTGCTGGGCTTGTGCTACTGCACGTCTCACACTTGAGCCTTCTTGCATGTGTACAGGCCGTCTGCACAGCACATGGGGCGTCGCTCTGATGCAGCCGGATGTGTTGGACTGGCTGTGCGTGTGTGTCAGGGTGCTTTGTCTGCGATGGCTGGGCAAAAAAAAAAAAAAAAAAAAAAGAGGGAGTCCCAGATAATCCTTTTACCACTTTGGAGACTGTAGGAAATAGTTAAAACTCAGTTCTTTTGCATTCCCTAAGATTTAAGCTGCCGCTTCTTAAATAGCATTCTCTTCTGGAAAATGTTTACTTCTGTTGTGTCCGACCCTGACTAAATATGGCGAAAGTATCATCCCTTTTTGAATAGTTTTGAAACACCTTCTGTAGGACACCTGGAAAAGAAGACCCACAGCTACCAGATCCCAAGTGTGAAGCTGAGAATAGTATCATTAGATCCTATGGATTGCAAATGTGATGATGCCGACTATTTTAGGTCTGAAATAAGGATGGTGATGTTTTCTGAGAAACATCTCATTAATGATAGTGGTCATGTCTTTTCAAATCAAAGCTTGTTTTTGATGGGAAAACCAAGTTGCTTAAAGCTAGTCATTCTGACATGTTGAAAGTATGGAACTCAAATTTATTAGAAAATAAAACCCTGAGGGTAAATAACATTTACAAGTGCTGTTGTCCTATATAATACTCAAGCTCTGGCTGGATATAGGAGTGTTCTGAATGAGTAATATGGCAGCAGTGTAAAATGAGGGAATTAATGGCTGTGTTTTTTATCAGAATGATCAGGCAGTCTGAAATAAGAGTTGTGCAAGTTATCATTTAAGCAACTGATCACTCTGTAACAGATACAGAATTTTCTTTCTCCAGGACCAGCTAATTAAAGACAGGCTAGGAGTGTCGTCTTAATGTGTATGGAGTTGCACTGCACAAAAGAGAGGTTTTGTGATGTTGCACACACAGGTTCATTAATCTTATGTAAAAGCTGGGTGGTTTTTTGTTACATATTTTTTCTCAAACTTTTTCATTTAGGAGAGGTATGGAAGCATTTCTAAAGCTTTGAATGTAATGTAACATTTTTTTATGTTATAAATTTTACAGATTACTTTAAAGATGGAATAGATTGTTCTACGAAAGCAGCAGTTGAAAGCTCTAAAAAAACGTTCATACTAAAATGTTCATACTAAAGTCAATGAGCTAGAAATTACTAAACATTTTCTTGGTGACAATTTAGAAAACTTACAGATAAAATCAGATTTATTCCACCCCCCTGCCAAGAATCTTGTTTTGCATTTAAAAGCCTGACGCAGTTGCAGCAATCCCTGGGTTAGGCTCCAGGAACACGTGCAGTGGGAGAGATGGTGCATCTCTTCGCGTGGTGGTCCTGTGACCGTGAGCCTGGGGTCGAGCAAGCTGATGGGACAGAAGACCAGGCCACTGGAGAGAGCCTGGGAAGACCCAACTTCTTTAGTTCTCCACTCGCCGACTTGCGCTTAGAACTGAGCCTGGGATCATGCAGCTGGTTGGAAGGAGGAGGGTGGGACTGCTGCTCTGCAGCCTGAGGTTGTGTTGGATTTTGTGTAATGCAAGACTGTGCCCTGAGTTTCACTTGGTGATGTTAGCTGTTCTGAGGGAGAAAGATGGTAAGTAGTCGTGGTGTTGAGGGAGATACAAGTAAAGAACGTCCAGGCAAACAGTTCTGTGCTGGGAGACGTATCCAAGCTGGAGAGCTGGCGGTAGCACCTACAGCACCAGGTTCCAGATGGCTGCTGGTTGTCAGGCTTTGCTCTCCATCTTCTCCCACCTCTCTGAAGTGGGCTCCGCTTTTTCGTGCACTTGGAAGTCTACTAGTTCAGTAGTGCTGGGCGAGAAGTAGATACTGTTTTAATCGTAGCTTTAGGACTTTTTTTAGCAACAGTTAGTGATAGCAGTCGTAACTTAAGCCTGGGGGCCTGCCAGTTGGCAGAGGGAAGGCTCGAGTTGGAGCTGCGTGGGAGGTGTGGGCTGCAGAGGTCAGACTACTGATAAGTGACAGACATGTCCTGTCCAGTAACACAGTGTGCAGGAAGAGGTTTGCATGAAGGTGGGAAAGCTAATTTCAGGAATTAACTTACGTTATTCTCTTAGAGTTCTGAATTCTTTTGTGCAACCCAAGGCATCCCAAAATAGTTAAATCTTGTTGTTACAGGTGCAGTGGCCTGTCTTATGCTGTCATGTATCTGCTGTAGCTCTAAGGGACCAGGTATGGATTTAGCTGTAGATCTTTTGAAGTAAAGGCCCAGCTGTACCTATTAATATGACTAAACCTCAATGTTAAATTACTTACTCTTTGTTCTCTAACTTGACGGCAATCTGTGCAATGCTTAGATGGAATAACCCTTGACAATTGTTTATAGCAATGACAAATTACAGAGGGAGTGAAAGGAACTTTTTGGCGTGGGATTCAATCTTGGGTGTGATAAGCAAAACTTTAAAACAAATGATAATTGTTTACCTGGCAGTGGTGCAGAGGAAGGGTACTCATGAGAGCTGTGCTCATGACTGATGCTGAAGAGAAGGACGTGGGATCCTTGGCTAGGCATCTCTGTTTTCTACCCTGGCAAAGATGCTACCCAGTAAGCTTATCACTTACTGGTGTGTGGGATGAGTGGGAGAAACAGACGATGTTCCCATCATCAGGAAGTCATCATGATCTATTATGCTAACTTTGCGTGACACTATCAAAGAGAGAGAGGAAGAGGGGAAAAAAAAAAAGACATTCGTTGAGCACATTTGTTTTCAAGCAGTACAGAAAGAGGAGCTGTCTTTGGTTTTAAGTGTGTTGATTGGGAAGTATTTTCACACCAGCACGTTGTGACTAATATTCCATGCAGTCATGTTCCCGCCTGTCACTTTCTGATGTGGTTTTTGATGCAGCTGCAGGAAGGAGTTCATTTAACCCCAGCCAGGCACCTGACAACGTGAAGGGAAAGGCCGCTTGTGCTCGGAGCGCTGTTCTAGCAAGCGAACTTTCTGGAGCAAGGGTTATGCCTTAAGTGCTGGGGTTTTTTCAGTGGCAGCTCTAGGGGATGAGAGCCGACAGCAAATCATTAGGGCAGAGGGACACAGGACAGGTGGATTTCTAGCTGAGCTCTTCAAGGCTGTTGCTGAGTGAGGAGGGAAGAAGATGTTTTGTTTTCCCTCTTGGCATTTCAGGGCGGGAGTGGAGAAGCTGGGAATTACAGAGCATCCTCTTAGGAGATGTATTTGTTTTGTTACAAATGTCAGCAGTGCCTCTCTAGAAATTTGATTCCAAGTCTGATGAACATCTGATTGCGTTTGCTTGTTCTGCAACTGGGGAAAGGGTGTCAGACTGCAATTTTCATTCTCAGTCATTGAACTAACAAGATGTGGCATCTGTTTCTGAGGGCTCAGGGTGCTTACCTGCCCATGACAGAGGTGCTATAAACCCACGCCAGGTAAGAGCTATATAGAGCACTGGTTTGTTTTCAGTGTGGCCTCTTCAAAAGAATTGGGCAGTGTCCAGTGCTGACCTCAGTCTTTTTGTGGGCTAAATCAATGTCTTTATTCTGCTTGGCAGTGTGGGCCAAGAAGAATTTTCAAATGAATGCAAGAATTTGTGGTGTGCAAGATGTCTGAAAGTACCCTCAATTGTTTTTGTGTTTCATCAGTGTGGTGTTACAAATGGGCCTGTGTCGCACAGAGGAGAGACTGCAAGCCCTTACTGGTTGATAATGTGACTGGTGTAGCGGGAGGAGTTGTGCTGGGGCCCTTTTAAGTGGGGAAATGTCCATCTTGCACTGTTGTTGGAAGTAATTATGAATCTGTTTTAAGATAGAAAAGCCTGGTAGACGTCATTTTGTGTTTAAAATGTAAAGCTGAGGCATGAATTAGTGTCTTGCTGCTACTGATCCATGGAGGAGTTACGAGCTTTGAAATAGAAACAGACCCAAATTCTGAATGTCACTGGCTGTACAAAAGTACATCATGCTCAAAGGTGAGTTTTAGGCTTGTCTATTTTTGTGATGCTATACTCCTCAAAGAAAAACTGACAAAGCTCTGCCATCTTTCCAGCATAGGAAGGGGAAAAAAAATCCTGTCTTCCATTCTGGACATGGCCAGCCTCAGGTTTGCTGCCTTAAAAGGAGTTATTTTTGGAAAGAAATAAAATGCACATTGAGAGCTTTCACCCATTCACTGAGAAGACATCTTTTTTCCTGAAGACCAGGCTGGGCAGAACCTCTTGCTTTGATGAGAATTAGGACCCCAACCTCACATGCTGGGCTCTACTCTCTGCTTGCGTTCTGTTGCTTCGTAACCAGCTTCAGGTCCAGTCTCTTGCCTCTCTGAACTCGTGTAGCTGTAAGTTGAGGCTGACGAGACCTCACTCAGTGGTGGGGTTTGAAGGAGAAATCGTTGATGGTGAAGCCGCAATAGTGAAGCCATTAAGGGGCTGGTGACAGCGCAGCTTCACATCTGTCGTGGCTTATGGTGGTGACCTGCTGATGGAGGGGTTGCCCACAGCTGTGGTGGCCTGGCATAATAGGAAGCTTTAAGCAAGCAGAGAAGAAACAGTGGCTCAGATAAACACTTGCAGATGGTCATAGGGCAGTGGGAGAGCTTGCTGGCTATGAGGCATCTTGCTTGGCTGCCCAGAGAGCTTCTCAGCCAAGGATGGGCGAGAAGGCCGGGACCCGAGTGTTTTCCAGGAGAGAATCTGGCAGGGGCCTGTGTCAGGGAGGTGGGCGTTGATGGGAGCTGCTCAGAGAAGGCAGATTCCCTCACCTCACCCTTGAGGCTGTCTTGAAAACACTGACTGCCTTGGCTGTAGGCAAGGGAGGAGACTCTGCCTACGCTCCCCTTCTCCGGATGCTTTTTATTGCTACTGTATGGAATTAAATAGATGGGAATTAGGTGGATTCTTACGTGTGTGCTGTGTTCATTGCAGATTCCTAAAGGACAGTTTTAGTCTCTGTGGTGGGTAAATAGGGCTGACCCACGGAGTCCTGCAACCGAAGGCCCCGTCTGGACTGCTTGAACTGCTGGGACTGCTTGCCAGGAGAGGTAGAAGCACAAGGTCTGGCACTGGGAAGGCAGGAAGGATGTAAGTGTGTATTTAGGCCCACTTCAAGGAGAGCTGCAAAGAGGCATTGGCATTCATATACAGGAGTTAACAAGTAGCGCTTTTTTTTTTTCCCTAGTTAAAAGACCAGGTTCAGTCTCAGTAAAACTGACCTTTCCTCACAATGACTCAAGTCCTCCCTGTCGTGTCCCAGGCTGTGCAGCTGCCGTGGCCTCCTGCAGCAGGCAAACTTGAACATCAGGCATAGGGAAACCATAGGAAATGCTCACTTCCACCCGTTCTCTTTTTTTCATGAGGCAGCTTTTTAAATCACCATTGTGAATGTGTCCAAAAGTAGCAAAGAGCTTGGAAGGCTGCTCTGCATTTCTTCTTCCTTTTGCAGGTCAGCTTCAGCTTCTCTCCACGTTCCCCTCCAGTAAGTGGACTTTACTGATGTTTACACAAGGAGCCTAAAATTCAACAGACAGCAATTACTGGAATGGAAAGAAAAGGAGGCCTTTGGCATTTTTGTTTCAGAGTTTGGTAGATGGGAGCTTTGCCGCTTGCACAGTGCTGTGAGGCCGTGTGGAGAACCTGTCTGTGGAGGAGAACTTCAGCACCAGAGGAGGTTTCTGCCTGGGTCCCTGTGCTGGTCAGTTTAAGGAGGCGTGCTGGCTTTCAACAGGTTTCAGAGTGGCTGCCACGCCATGCCACTGTCTCTCATTAGGTAGGATGTTTTTAAGCACTGGATTGAATTTACTTCCATCCCATGTAGGCCTGGTGGTGGTCTGCTTTTTACACACTCCGATTTACAGAGCTAGCGCCAAGCTACTAAATTATTAAGCTGAGGTTTTAAGAGAAACCCCAGTGTAGGCTTAAATTGTTTCCACTCTATTTAGAGTTTCCTGCTCTGCTGGTTTTTATTTTGTTCCATGCCTGGAAGCGGGGAGGGAGCAATTCACAGGAAAGCACAGAGGCAAAGAGGAAGAATTCAGCCTGAGAGCACTAGAAAGTACAGACAAAATAAAAGGTTAATTGGTACTGTATCCAGCTCTGATGGAGGTGATAGGAGGGGAAAAAAATCCTTCCTAATCCCCATGGCAGTTCAGCGGAAACTTGTGTGTTTGTTTTCAATGCTGTTTGTAACTTAGGTTTCTCAATGAAATATTTTCTTGCCCAACTATTTTTGTGTTGACCTCTTCCCCAGGGCTTGAAGGGGACGTTCGTCAGCAAACACAGCTCCCCCAGTTTTCCCTCCAGTGTCAAACCTTGCTGCCACCAGTGGGATGGCAGTGCTGTCTGGTGGGACTTCCCTCCTCGGTGGGGGATGCCCCTTCCAGCTTTGCATCATTTCCACCCCATCCTGCCCTCGCTGCAGACTCCCCTCCTGCCCTACACTGCTGGTTACTGGGCTGGGATTACACTTGCTGATGGAGGACTATGTAAGATCTGGTCAGCACAGCTTGTTTTTCAGCGCTGCACCAATAAATTTGTGTTGCCCCTGATGAGAGGTACGGTCACTGTCCTCCACCGAATGGGCTGACTCTGTCACACTGTTAAAGTGAGGGTTGCTGTTTGAACCTGTGCCTCCTGGTAGATCGGGAGTGCTTTCCACGAGGGCAGAGCATGGTTCCAGGATGCGAGCCCATCGCTCAGACATACAAATCTGAAGAACCAGCACGCTGGAATGACCGAGGTTGTCAAGCACAGCTACGGGGAGCTGAAGCAACTGAGCTTCAGGTGTGTGCTTGAGGGCTTGGAGCAGCTCTGGTACCATATATTCAGAGAGCTTGGGAAGTCTTAGAACATGTAAAACTGCTTGAACGTCCAACTCAGCTCATGCGCATACGGTACTAGTGGCCATCGGCTGAATCCCGCTTGGGTCTGGCTGGAGAGAAAGTTGGGCTGTGAATTACAAAGGCTACCTTCGTCAGTGGCAGGAATAGCACTGCAGTTCCTGTCATTGTCATCGTGCTCAGGCCGTGTTTGGGTACTTACTGTGTTTAATTGCATGGCTGGTTTACTTAATGTCTCTCCTGGGGTCACTCGTAACACTTGTATTTTTAGAATTCGGGGGAATTAGGGACACTAGCAATCCATCGTGGTTCTGGCTCAAGGCAGGAGTTTTCCAGATGACCATGATAATAACAGCCAAGGCTTGGTCACAGAGTAACCCGGCTAAGCCAATGAAATTAGCACCAGCAAGTATCGTAAAGCTTAATGCCTGCAAATGAATGATTTCCACTGAGAATATACTAGAGGTGTAAGTGGAGACCACGAGTTCTCTGGGTTTGGGTAACTCAGAGGATATGTGTATTTTATTGGGAAATCCCTGGCAGTGCCTGTTGGCTTTCAACCCTGTAAATATAGAATTTCCTGATTCTGGGTGTAGAATTGAGGTGGTCATCTGTCCTCCCTGGTATACAGCTATGAATCATCGTGTTTCATGGCAAACCGGTTACGTACCTGCAGAGGAGCAACTTTGTACCTGGCTGGTATCTCCAGTGGGGCATCTCGGTTGCTTTTAGGAACAACAGTGTGCTGAAAGGCCTGGGGTAACAGTTGGCCTAACGCGCCTCGCTCTGCTTGTTGTTTTTGAACAGATGGACCTCTCTGTGGAAGCTCTTTATAGCTTCATGCAGGAGCGCCAGAAGAAGTACGCCAAGTATGCAGAGCAGATCCAGAAGGTCAACGAGATGTCCGCCATCCTCCGCCGGATACAGATGGGCATCGACCAGACGGTCCCGTTGATGGAGCGGCTGAACAGCATGCTGCCTGAGAGCGAGAGGCTGGAGCCCTTCAGCATGAAACCCGACCGGGAGCTGAAGTCTTAGCGGGCTCCCCCTCCTCACCTTCCACGCTCCAGTGTTCGGTACAGGCGCACTTCCAATGGGCTGGACTGGCAGATGTTCGAAGCGGACGGCGGCGCTGCCTGACTCTCTGCCAGGGCATCGGAGGAAGAGCAGCGTCAGCTGCCAGGACTGTGCAGCCAGGAATCCAGGAGCTCCCCAGTCCCGTCGTCTGGAGAAGATGATTTACCGTTCTTTCATCTCCCTCCTCTTGCCCTCCTGTCTCCTTTGCCACTACCAGCGCCTGTGCCGAGACGTTTGTTTCATTGCTGTGACTAGATTGGGATTTACAGAGGAGGAGTTTTCTTTCATCTGTTTTTTTTTTTTGTTATTATTATTTTTTTTACTAGAAAAATTCAAAGGGATATGGGGTGTGACAAACCCTCAAACATGGCTTTTGTGGCACTTGGGTTTAGATAATCAGATGGCTGGCAGGTGTTTCTGAGATCCCCTGGCCTTGGAACGATGTGTGTTTTACAGGTGAAAGTGTGGGAGCCAGGAACCGGCTTATTAAAATCTGCCTGTTATCATAATTAACATGGTTTGCATGGCAGGGTTTTGGCATGTGCTCCTCGGGGCTCCTGTTTTTATGGGCTCACTAATTTATGAGGCTGTAAAGGCAAAACTGTTTCAGGTATGTACGTCTGTTAATGTTAAGCTCCTC
>NW_009705308.1:38230-48898 GCF_000703405.1 Apaloderma vittatum
CACAGAGTGATTCTGACAGGCCCTGGCACAGTTTGTATCCCAAAGTTGGACATGAGGTGTTTATCTTCACACACCCCTGCCCCCCCCACCCCCCCTTATTTTTTTGGGGACACCATAGTTATCTTGGTGCTGTCTTCTCTACCGGGGGCATGCAGTTGTTTCTTTGCCTTCAGGTGTGTGGCCTGGGAGGGGGAGACACGACAAGTCCTTTGGGTCTCTGCATTGCCTTCGCTGCCGTCATGCTGAGAGCTTGCCCGAGCGCCGTGTTTTGTGACTGAAACCACATGGCCCTTTGGGACTGCGCTCAGCAAACTGCTCCAAGGGCAACAGGATGTTCTTGCCTTCTCTGAAGCCCCGCTGGAAGGCAGGCTGTGTGTCCACACCACCCGGGCGCTGGGCTGGCCCCTTGGAGACGGGTTGGTGGCCAAGTCTGCCACGGGTCTGCTGCCTGCAGGCAATCTGCAGAACCTCTCCAAGCTTTGGTTTCTCCCTGTATAAAACAGGAGGATATTGTACATGCTGCTGTAAAAATATTTACAGATCTAGAAACAGGGTTTAACGGCCTGTGTCACCATAGCATGGCCATTCTTGTCTGCAGCAGAAAGAGCGTGAAACTAGAAGTGAGAAGCCCTTGCTTTGCTGGGTCGGGGATGGGTTTGTGTGTTGTCCTGTTGCTGGTGAGGAGGCTGAAGTGCATCCATAAACTCCCAGGGTTGTCATATGTCAGGAGTGTGATTCCAGTTGTGAGGACAACCCATCATCCTATGCAGCAAGAAGCTAGGTGACTTGCCAAAGGTGACTTGCTTCAATACCTCTTAGTACTTAAGAGTACTTATTCAGCAAACAGGTGTCTCTGAGTATTTGGGAATAAGAGTGCAGTGGGTTTTTGACAGTATTAATTGTTGCCTGGTGGCGGGAAACAACAGGCCGTTGCCTTGTTGCATTCCCAAAGGCCATGTAGCCTAGAGTGAAGTTTTGTGAGATGGATTGCTGCCAGATTAGATGTGCACGTGAGCCATACTGGTGACTGGATGCCGGGGCCCTCTTAAATGCTGTCTGAAAGCAGAGTCTCATAGAAATGAAGCTGCCTGGAACAATTCCCTGGGAAGAGCAATTGCTTGCTTCAGTGAAGGCAAAGAGCTCAGCAGGAGATTTTTCTAGAAAAGGCTGCTTCCACCCTGGAGTTGCTACCTAGCTGGGTATATGTAGGGTGCTCTGTGTTGCACTGGACTTAACGCCAGCTTCCATCCTTGCTCATGCATCCTGTAGTATTTTACTCTTGGTTTGCTAAAAGCTTATGTGAGACTTAAGGACCCATGAAAACCTGCTTGTCATGGCCATGCCCATGAGGGTCCTCATTGTCTGTCATGGAATGTGTCTGCCTCTCACCGTCAGACACAACAGAATATTCAGCAGCTTTAAATAGTGACCACAGGCATTTTTGTCCTCCTCGTCCAGATGATGCTGTCTGGAAGTTTAGAATGTGCGACATTCATCCGTCTGCCAGACGGGATCATGGATATCCCACACCCTGGCGTCCTGGAAGCCTATACTGGTGGGAAGATCCTGATACTGGATCTCGAGGCAGGGGGCTAGGCTGCGGATGCTCTCTCCTGTAAAGCTTTCAGACATTTGGCCTCATGCTATTAAGTATTGGATCAAAGCATTGCTCTCTGCGGTGCTAACGAGGGCAAGCGAATGCATTCCCGCCTGAAAGCTGCAGGAGCGAGGGCTGCGAATGGGTTCCGTCCTCATTTGCTACAAAACACCCAGGCATTGGGCTGGTAAAAGGAGAAAATGCTTGCTCCTGTGAGCGCTGGCCTTTAAGCTTGTGGCTCTGCTGCTGGGCCTCCCAGCTAGAGATCTCTGAGCAGCAGGGTAAGGTGTGAAAAACGTTGATAACTTAGCTAGAAAGAAATCAGACCTGAAACATGAAGGCCAATCTCTTCCAAAGCACGTGGGTCATCACCTTCATTCCACAGGTGCTGGTCTCTTGTATGGGTACTGTAAGATAGTGTGCACCCTCCAGCCGTTCTCAAATGATGGTTTACAGTTTTATTTAAAACATTGTCACTGGCTTCATTAACTGTAAGTCTTTGGACCTCGCGCCAAGAGGAGGATGTTTCCTGCCATGTCTTCTTGAGCTGCTGTTTGTTGCTTGGCTGCTCCTCGTTCGCTTTGCTCTGTGCGTCACTGTCGGCTCCATGTCTGATGCTCACGGTGGGATTGTTGCTTTACTCCTTTGCCCTCTGTTGTAGCAGGAGAGTTGAGATGTGACTGGAATTACCTTTCCGCTTAAGAATTTCCTTTTCCAAGCCAAACGCTCTTGGAGAAGGCCTTGGGTATCTCTCACGAATTCACTAGCCATTACTTCTGCCACAAAGTTAGTGCTACAAACAGAGAATAATCTGGTGTGCTCCACTGAAAACAAACATTTCTGCCCTTTCCTGCTTTTGGAGGTGGTGTGTGGTCTGGGGTACAGGCTAAGCTTCTCGATTATGCCATTTTCTGAAAAGCTGGAGAACAGAGTGAGTCTCTGGGTCTGTCTTTCCCCACTGGCCTGAGCTGCTCTGGTTCCTCCCCTGACTCTGCTGTTTCAACCCCTGCTTTGTGCTGCTGCTGGTGCTTGGTTCATCCTATGCTGATCAGTGTGCTGCAGGCGCAGAAGCGGTTTTCTTTGTTGTTTCCATTGCCTTTGTAATTTAATACATTGACGAGGTGCTAAAGTGCCAACCTATCTGCAGGGTAATTTCTGTGAAGATCTGATGAAGGGGACAGAAAAGAGTTTTGGGGTTGGGTTTTTTTTTAATATACGTATTTTAAATTAAATATATTTAAAAATATTTAAATATTTAAAGTGTATTTCCCCCTCCTCTAAGCTTTTACACAGAAAGAGTAGAAATACACGTTTTCACAGGCTGAATCATGGCATGAGTCAGCCCCTCTCTCTCTCTCAAGACTGTGTGCCAGCGGTTTCCCGAGGTACTATTGTAACGTCCCTCCCATTCCTGAGCTGCCAGTGTATTCTGATGACTGGCCTCATGGCTGAGTGCTCCTTGGTTTATGAGTGGTTATCGCAGGCCTCCTCTGCTGTCAGCTCCCTACACACTACGTGTTCCACAGCTCCAGCATTAAAAGGTTTGGTATCGCTCATTTTCAAGCGTTTGTTTTTCCAGTTGCCTTTGTGGTGCTTCTTTTACGGCGCACCACTTCTTGCTGTGGTGCCTAGGGACGGTGCACTCGCTTTAGCGTGGGAAGTCACACCTTAGCTTTACTGCTTTGTACACAGAACCCACCTGTACGCTGTGAAGATCACTGGTTTCAGCTGCTCTGGGGCTGCTCCTGCCCTGGGGACTGTTAAGGAAACGTGTGTCCTGGAGTGAAAATAAATGTTGGGTTTTTTGGGTGCTGTCCCAATTCACGTTGGCACTGATGTCCTGTTTAAATGATGATGTGCACAGTGATGCATGTGACTTGCCAGCAGTGGGGCAGGACCGTAGTTGAGCTGGCTGCCTTTTCTGCGCTCGAACCTCCTGGAGGTAAAGAGAGAGGGCGAGGATTGATGGGCTCAGACGCTTGTGAAAGTCTGCAGCTTTCCTGTGCAAAACACTTGTGGTGTGAGATGCTCTCCGCCCGTTTTGTTAGGGCATTCACAGCTTGTGTGCACCCAAGGGCTTTCCTGAGATTCAACAGGAAACCTAAACACAAGAAGCAAAGTATTTCTCATTTCTCCCCACCCCTCTCCTATCTCCCTGTCAAAAAGAGACCATGACCTGACAGATCGTTGACATCATTTTTTTGCCAGATTGCAGAAGGAGCTAGAGCTGGGCAGCCTTGGGCAGGCTGACTTTCAGGGTGGCCCCTGCCCTGCCAGCTGCTTGCCTCCTCCCACTGATTCTTCGTATGTCACCAAATGGGTCAGTTTGCACTTTTAGCCAAAGTTCAACCTATTTTCAGCCTCTGTGCTGTACTTCTTCAGGAGTTGTTTGCTTGCTTTCAGCTGCCACAGGTAGGTTTTGACCTCCTCATAACATGAGCGCGCATGGGACACGGATCCGCAGCGAGGTGACACAGAAAGGAGAATTAGCTCACCTGGGGTCCCCAAGGCCAGGGAAGGTCTGAGGTGGTGATGGGTGTGCTCAGTGCACCTACAGCGTTACTGACCTCATCCTCCTAAGGCATGGTGGAGAAAGAATTCAAAGGGTAATTCTTAGCGTCAGCTGCCTAAAATAATTTATTAGAGGGCTGTCATGTCTAGAAGTACTACAATAACTCTACTTTTATCTCGGAAAGCTTTAAGAACAAATACAGGCTAGCTAGATGTTTTGTCAGGGTATGTCTGTTTAATTAAAATGTCGAGGTAGGCAAGTTTGGCTGAACCTCAGTAGTTTCAGATTTAAAAAGCAGCAGTAACAGCCTTATTAAGACTCCGGTGCTGTCCCCAGAAGTGCCAGGCCACTGTTCCGCATGTCTGAAACCACAACTTCTTTATAGAAATCAATTTAAAACTTGTGCTGCAACTCTCAGCATAATGAGCAGCTAGCCGGTGAACATAAAATTAGTAAAACCAGCAGCTGCTGAAATTAACACATTTCTGCTGTCTCTTACTCCCGCCCTCCCCCTGGATACCTGATCCATGCTGAGGTGGAGGTTTGCCCTGTTTTCAGTCCACTTCACTCTAGGAATGTAACTGTGATGGTTGCATCACGAGCCCAGTGACCTCAGGGACCTCTTCCCAGTAATGCCAGTCAATGACATGAAAATTCAGTGCTGATGACATGCATGAGAGACATTTCAGCTGCCTCTCGGGTTTTGGCTGGAGATGGAGTTAAACCGGCAGGGGCAAGACTGGAGGGATGGAGCAAACGCAGGCAGAGCAAATCCTGCAAAGCAGAAGGAGGAGTGGCAAAAGCTAGAGCGCGTGCATCAAAAACAGAATGTGAAGGAACGAGCAGAGCTAGTCTGACCTACTGGGATTCTACTTTGGAGTAGGATGAGGGAAACTGGAGCAGGTAAGTCTTAGAAGGTTGCAAAGTCAACCTGTTCTGTAGGCTAGCAAGCTGATGCCATTTAGGTCTAGTATCAGGCGTGGTTCTTTTTTGACCGTGCAGTGTGTGGAGGCTTTCTGTGGAAGGGCTGGCGCACCTTGTTTCTAGAAAGTAAGCACAGAAGCTCACACAGGTTGTTACTGTGTAAGTATGGTCTGATGGTATGGCCTCTTCTAGAGAGGGCAAAGATTCTGCATTTCCCTTTCTAGAATTATGGTTTTAAATTCGCTTAAAAAAAAAAAAGCTGCTTAAAAAAAAAGAAAAAGGTACTGTACCTGAGTTTGAAGATGTCATTACACAAACTTGTAGGCTTTGCCATCTAAGAATATAAACGTAACAGCCCTATTCTACTGCAGGATTTGATTTTAATGTATTTTACATTCATATAAGCTATTCTCTAAGGAAGCAATGAGGGGCATACCCTTCCCTCAGCAACCTGAAGTTGCTCTTCAAGACTGGCAGAATCAGTCGAAACAAGTATTTAAACAAGTAATTAAATTCTTCTTCAAATAAGAATTATGGGCAGCAGGAAAAAACCACGGGGCTCATTCTAGGTAACTTAATCAATCTGAAATGCTTGTTTCAGAAGGACTAGCAAAGCTGCCTTGGGAGCAGTTTACTCCCAACAGTATCAGACGTCATAAGGTGTTAATGCAGAGAAGGGCCACTGCTGCTGTTCAGGGGAGCAGAAGAGGTGGAGTAAACAGGAACAGCAAGAGGCCTAAAGTGTCACCAGTGCTGTAAAATCGCCGCTGCTTGTGACAAGCGGTCCAAAGGCAGCCAGCCCATGTCATTCATGCAGAGGCACGCATCCACACAGGAGGGTATGTACAGTAGGGACAAGCCCCCAGTAGTCCTAGGTGCCAGGGAACTAGTCATACCCCAGGCAGGTAACACACGCTCCACGGCCGGAGGCACACACAGTCTTCTTCTGCAGCTGTTCTATATAAACAGGTACCATTTCTGATTTTATTTCATCATAACATACAGGTAATGCTCATGACACAACAAGATGAGAAACTCACATCGCTCCGAACCACTTAAAAACCGCTCACCATAAACCAAAGAACATTATATTCATGTTGAACATGTACACATTTCCCCTCTCCCCTGCACCCTCCACTTTGCTTTCCAGACTTCTACAAACCATTTCCAGCATTGTTCAGGCACAGGACACCGGTTCAGGCAGGAGACAGGGCACCACCCTGCACAAGGACATGGGGTTAAGGCTTCCTCCTACAGAACCCATCTCCTAAAATTACTGAGCCTACAGCTTTGATTCATTCAGTGATTATAGTGTACTGGAAATCATCAGGAGCCAGAAGATGAGATTTCAGTTCCTCATAAGGCAATTAACCAAAGAAAACCCAAATGTATATATTTGTGTGTATAGAGAGAAGGGAAAAACATATGTGTGAAGGAACACAAAAGGCAGGAAGATTCTGTTTCTGCCTCTAGGGATTGATTTGCATTAACCCCTATGAAGTGATTTAAAACAAAGACACGGGCTTTTACTGAAATCTGGCTGAGAGGAGCACTGCTAAACCGTTTACATAGGTATATACACACCCAGAGTGTGTATATACGCTGAAAATAGCTGTAATGTAATCGCTTTCACTTGATGTGTAAACAGAGACAAGTGGCAGCTCATTTAATAAAGAGCCGAGACCTGACAGGCTTTCCCGTGTGGTGTCGATCTATCCCTTGGCCAGGCTGCCCCTTCTTCCAGCATCTCACATGCACAGCATGAGCACAGCCACTGCTGCCTTCCGTTACTCCCAGTGCTGCTTCTCTGCACCTTCTGCACTTTTTAGGATCAAGCTAATCAATGCTGTAGCTTTCAGTGCTATTTTCAACAGTCTGCTGTAGGAAATTAAAGTCACGTGCTAGCCACAAAACAAAACAATGACAAAATCTTCTCCACTTTTCAGTATAGTAAAACCTGAGATTTGAGTCACAAACTAGCTAAACTTACAGGAAAAACAAAACAACACAACAACAGACAAACCAAACATAACCCAAGCTGCTGACTTGAATTAGGGCTTCAGTTTGCTACTGAATTTTTTTCTTTTTTTTAAAGCTGTTGGGCAGGGGTAAGTATTTGTTTCGTGTGCTTTACAATTTTCAGCTGCCTGCACCGAAATGGGACCAAAGGATATAGCCCCCCACCCCGCTCCACTACGCATGTCCCGAGGGGTTCTAGGGAACACTGAGATACCACATGTGCCGCTCCCATTGGAGCAGGAAAGCCGAAGCTTTACTCCGTGCCTCTGATACCACCCCTCGCCGACTGTAAACTTCTTGCAGCAACATGCGCACGTAAACCATGCGCACGTAAACATGCGCACGTAAAACATGCGCATTGGAGCAGCAGCCACCGAGGCCCTGCATGAATGGGAGGGGAAGCAGCTGGTTCGCTGTCAGAAACAGCACAACAAGGTCTGTGCCTGATCTCATATATCGTATCACAGAATGGCCTAGGCTGGAAGGGACCTTAGAGATCATCTAGTCCAACCTCCCTGTCATGGGCAGGGACGCCACCTCTCAACTAGACCAGGCAACACATGGGGACCAGGTGGGAATCGAGCGGGAATCAAACCCACAACCTCGGTGTTGTCATTGTTTTCAGCACCACGCTCAAACCACTGAGCTAACCGGCCTCCTGCAGAAACAGGGAAGTGACACTTCCTTGAGCTGGCGTGTCCCCTGGCGTGGGGAGGACGTGGCCCTGGCCAGCGGCAGCAGAGCTAGAAGCATCTGCAGCCTGATCCCACCTTTTGCATGCTGGGAAACCAAGACCCTGTGCTGGGACAGAGGGCAACAGCCAGGATCCAAGTTGTTTTGGAGCACAAGTGCAGAAGGTGAGCAGGCTCTCCATTAAAAAGCTGTCTCTTCTCTAAGCCCCTTTCTTTCGCGCCATGCTATAGAGATGGGATGCCCGAGGTCCCCTTCGGTTTTCCTTGGACAGCCTTGCTTGGATGAAGTCAGTGCAACTAAGGTGAAGTCTCTAGCTCCCAAGTCACCATGGTTTGGGTGAGGATGTTGGGATGGGAAAAACCCGGTGGCCTGAATTACCCCCTCACCACGCGTGACTGAAACCATAGATGAAGAACAGCTCCTTAATGGTACTGCTCTGTTAAGGACAAAAACCCATCCCAACTCAGTTTTAGCTTTAAAAAAAAAAAAAAAAAAAAAAGGCAAAACAAACACTCTCCCAAAAAAAAAAAAGGAAAAAAAAGTGCCTTCACAAGCCATCTACTGAATTGTCAATTGACAAGAAAAGGATGTGGTATTGTACCAGCCACTTCTCTTGCACATAACCCTAAGTATTAACCACTCAGTTATAGCTTAGAAGCCAAAGCAACTACCCCTCTCCCAAAAGCCTGCTTAATATAAAAATTACAAATACTGCTTATTTTCTGTTTCAAAAGACTGGGGGAAACAGTCCTAACTAGTTCTTATGTCCTTTTTAAAGAATTGCTGATGAGCCAACTGAAACACTTGTGCGTAGACAGCTTTAAAAAAAAAAAAAAAAAAAATCAAATGTGGCTAGTCATTACTTGTTCACATTGCTTATGAACTGACCACCAGCATCTGGCAGCCATAAAGCCCTAGTTTATTTTTTATATTTTTGAGGTACTGGGTGTTTTTTTTCTTTTTTTTCTCTGAAGCAGCTCTCTAGCAAATCACCTAAAGCCTATCCATTAGAACAATAGTTACATCAGTATTTACATTTTTCTGAACTCTTGTGTTCAGGCCAGCTTTGCTGTAACCAGTCCCTGCGTCCTTTGGAATCGCTCCCGGTCTCCTTTCTTATGGGGAAAAAGGTCTCCCTCCAGAGGTTGGCTCAGTGTCAGGGCTAAGGTGCACCGGTGAAGGTGTGGGGAGCATCAGGAAGGGAGAAACAAAACTAGCTTTGAGGGACAGGAGCACGTTTCAGTGGAATCAGAGAAAGGGTCTGATACCAAGACAGCTTCCTTTTTAAAAACCACCAAAAGGATGTGCAATCCATTGTAGATCATCGCTTCCTCTACCAGGGAAAGATCTCTGAAATGTTCTGCCCCTGCTCCAGGAAAGAGAACGAGAAAAACCCAGCGGGACACTTTGTCTCCTCAGGCAGACACTCACTTGTCATTTCTTTGCTATACTAATCTAGTCGCTGTGTTCACACCGAAGCCTTGCCTTTCTTCCCTCCTCCCCCCCACACCTTTTTGCACAAAGTCTGTTCTTTTCAGATTTACAGGGACCTCTCCCCTGCCGAGGGAGCAGCCTGGAGAGGGAAGCAACTCCAATACAGTCACACAAGCCTGCTGCCCCTCACGACACTTCGATGATTTCCATGCTGCCCGAAAAGCTCGACTGACTGCCTACTTTCCCCAGCTCTTCTCTGGATCTGTTGTCCGACAAGATGCTCTCCCCAAACTCCATCTGGCAGCTCCTGCGCTTGAACTGCTTTTCGAAAGAGCTTTCCTCGTGCCAGCTCCGCCTGGAGTCGCCTCGATCGCCCTGCTTTGCCCTCCTGCGCACAGCACAGGCTTGGTCGCAGCCCGTGGGCAGCTGGCTGCAGCTGTAGGCGGAGTAAGCGGCGCTGTTCCCGTAGATGGCGGAGGCAGAGTAGAAACGCGAGGACTCGGCCGCCAAATACCAGCTGTTGGTAAGGGACGCGGCCGACGTCTGAGGAGCCAAGATGTCCGAGTGCCAGCCTTTGAGGCCCAGCCCGGCAGCAGATTTCGCCAAGTGCTGCTGGCTGGTGGAGAGGCCAAACACAAAGTTCGTTCGGTAGTTGTCTTCCACGCTCCCGGTCCGGTGGAGTGGGTACAGGAGCGACCTCTGCGTGGCGGCACTGCCACTGGCTCTCCCCAGGTGCTGCCGCTTGCTCTGGCTGTCCAACTGCCAGGCACTCGGGGGTTTCTCGGGAGGGTTTGCCTCCTCTTTGTCAGGGCTGGTTTCCGGGGTCTGCTCCGAGACCTCCTGGACAGGGGAGAACTGACACAACTTGCTGCCGCCCTCTAAAGCAGTCGTGTGTTTGTAGTATTCCAGGGTGTCTTCAGAGGAGGCGAAGCCCTGAACTGATGCAGTCACGCAGTTACTACTCGCCGAGTAGGATACGGATTTGATATCCAGAGAAAAGGAGCGCTTCAGCCGGTTGCTGTCTTCCACCTTCTCTAGGGAGACGTGCAGTCCGTTTATGCCCTGCACCAGCGGGCCGTCCTCCAGAGGGGACGAGTGCCCCTGCAGTGTCCCACCACAGTCTGGTGGCTTCTGTTCCATGACCTCGGAGGCAGCGGTGATGCACAGCTGGTTCGAAGAGAGGCTGCTCTGCCCCCCGCCTTCTGGGACCAGCACATGCTCACTGCTTTTTTCCAAATGTAGAAGCTTCAGCTTACTGATATGTCCAGGCTGACTGCTCTGGTTCTTGATCTTTTTCTCAAAATCCAACAGCTGGCCCAGAAAGTTGAAGTTGGGAGAAATGGTTGGCCTTTTTTCTTTCACAAATCTGGAAAGCAGGGGACAAAAAAACCCAAGGAATAATTTAAGTACCTGCTGCTCAGACCCAAGAGAACCCTAGAGTGATTGTTGTGAACGTTAACAGCCTCATCTTAACTTGTCAGGATGCTGG
>NW_009705308.1:48957-59211 GCF_000703405.1 Apaloderma vittatum
AGCTGCTTGCTTTTTTTTTTTTTTCAGGATAACCCTGGATGCTCTCAGTTCTCTCTGCAGGTGGCTAAAAAAGGGAAAAGCAAGTATTCTTTTTACCTCTTCTATGATGTCCACAACAAGGTTTGAGGGAATCATTGCCCTTATTTTAACAGTTGGACTCAATGACCTTAAAGGTCATTTCTAACCTAGACAATTCTATGATTCTGCTTCACCATTGGGCACTCTGCTACCTTGGTTTCTGGCCAGAGTCAAGAGCTCCACCTGTTCTGCAGGAATGGCACCAGAGCTCTGGCCGTAAGACCCTGGGCTCCCTTGTGCTGCCGAAAGCGGATCACCTTCTCCACCCTTCAAAGGGATGAAATCTCGCGTTCCTTTCACTGCTCTCGTGCCGTTGTGACTGCACCGAGCGCTTCTCACCCTGATCAGCTTTGTCAGGCAAGACCAAGAGCTCTGGTAGACGCCAGCTGTGTACAGCAAACATCAGTGATTTCTCCTGTGCACTGGTACTGACCACTGGTATGGTAATTGAAGAAGAAAGGAGCAAGTGCGGCATTAAAACAAAAATATTATTGCGAGCCCCAGAGGCGTTCAGTAAAGGGCAATGGTATTACCACATCCCGGGAAGAGTTAATCTGTTTTCAGGTCCCGTAGGAAGCGGCCTGACTCTCGCACACGTGCCAACTGTAGCACGCGCTTACGTACTCTGCTGAACATGGAGAAGGTGCAATGCACGCTTAAAAAGTTTTGCGGGCTGTAAACCAGAAAGGTGCCCAAATACCTCCTCCTTTTTTTAAAAAAACCCCACCATATTCCTGGAACTATGAGGAACCAGATGACAAGGAAACTAAACAAGGGAAGAAACCCTGAAGAGCTAAATACACATATAGTGCATCACTGGGAAACTTAAATAGTATTAAAAATAAAATATCTCTGGGGATGTGTACAGCCATTAAAAGCAGCATGAGAAAAATTCAAAGGTGTACTCGTGTATATGGGTATACACCAGCACAAATATGGGCAAGCATATAAAACATATCAAACAAAATTTGCTTTTTTTTCTCTTAAGTTGCCAAATTAGCAAACAAGAGTAGGAACAGTCGAGCTGACATGATGACCTGGAATACCAGGTTGCACAAGCTTCCACTGTGAAGTGTAACACTGTCAAAGACAAAAAAACTAGGAAGTCTCTGCAGGATTCTTCAGCTTCATCTCTTACCATTTAACTTGGGAACTTTTATGCCAGTGTATGCAACTCACTTTCAAGAATTCATACAGTGTTCCTTCTTTTTTTTCCAGTCAAAGCTAGTTGTACTTGTTATTGGTCAACACTGCAATTTCTGGCCTGCATTCTGGTAGCCTCTCCAAAACTCTGTTCCTTCCACTTTCTTCTCATCTCACTCCAAAATACTGGGCAGTCCTACCTTTAAAACTAGCTCTTTAAAAACTGAAAAGGGTACAAGAAATTCTGCTGGATCCCCCTGACAAGTTTTAAGGCTTTGCACACTTCTTCATTTCAAAATGCACACTCTTTTTTTCCAACTGCAAAACATGCATAACATTTAAGTGTGATGTTTATTTCCCTTGTATAGTCTTATTCTACCTAAGGAAAGATTAAAAACATCTATTTCCTCAGATCTTTCACTTCAAGAAACAGTGTCATCTTTTTGTAATAGTGTCAGGCAATCATTTTATCTAATGACTTTCATTAACTCAGAGAAAAATATTTTTCTTTCAAGCTTTGCCAACAAGAGATCCCAAACCAATGAATGAAATGTGCAGCAGATGGTTTTAACTAAGGCAGATCAAAGGAGATGGAGAAAAATACAATCTAAATATCACAGTAGCTGTTCAGTACCTACAGTGCAAAGAGAAAAAGGCCTAGGATGATTAATCCTTCACACTCAACTCACATTTCAGGATAAGAAACAAACAACAATTCGATGTGGAGATTTCATGGAGGAATGTAGAAACAGCACTTCAGAAGCTCGCTGAAGCATGTCCATTTTAGAAGTGTGTAGCACTCTACAGCTCTGATCTCCAGCCCGAGACCAGACAGGTGCTTTCAGTGACTCAGGCTCATACCTTGCACAGGATCCATCCACATCCACTAATTCATCCATATTATCTGTACCTGTATAAAATGGTGAGTTTTCAGCTATGCCTCTTAATCAAACATGCTGAAGTCACTACACACCACCAAACTGTCAGCAGGCTCTGGTGAAAAAAACACCAACCCCAAACTGGGGAAAATTTCTAAAAGGCAATGGGAGATAGCTGTAGTTTAGGCATCTCTTACATCCACCTTTTTCATGTTTGCCAATTTAAAAGAAGATGTCCCAAGGAAATCACAGTCCACAAGAGACTATCTAATGGTCATCTTTCTGTCCTCATCAGTGTTTTAGAGCTGGTTGCAGCAAACGCTCTGGTCATTGGGAATCTACTTTCCTCCACCTGCTCCAGCACAACTGTTCAGATGGCTTCTGCACAGTGCACGTTACAGCGATGCCTCAGCTGTGCCAAAGAAAACCCCCAGCATTTTCTGTACAACCCAACAAAGCAGTTTGTTAAATGAAACACTGAAGTCACGGTAAACTGCAGCCCAGCCCCCGAGAATGTAGCAAAGCATTCACAGTCCACATACAGGAAAAAAAAAATTGAAAGGCTGAAAAGGCAGGGAAGGAAGGGGATCTCCACAAAAATTCTCTAATGCCACAGAGCTGATACTTCAGAATACTTTCTCGGAGTTTTTAGTTGACTTTAACAGTAACAAAGAAGCTTTCTTATTCCTTGACATTTCACCTGCAGGCACCACCTTTGAGAGAATTACCAAATACCAAACTGCAGTCAACAGATCCAGCCTAGCATTTGTCATAAGCATAATTATTAACATCCTCAGTTCTTCTTTAACTCCATCCATTCCATTCTCTCTCCAATTTACAAGATGCTGTTATATGCTGTGCTGTAGCTCTGCGTGTGTATGTACGTACATTTAATAGGCAGTTTAAATTCCATGTATTTGCCTCCTTGGAGCAAAGGCCAACATCAGCATTTTGCAGGTGGGCAATTAATATTAGCTGTGTGATGCCTACTGACACTATTAAGTTGTTTATGGAGGAAGCCTACATTTAAAAAAAAAAAAAGGAGTGTGCAGAGGCCAGGTAATACGTCTGCTTCTACTCATGGTCATACAACCTTTCATCATGCACCTTAAAAATAGGCCAACAGGCACAAGGATTAGTATGAAGGGAAACGTACTCCTTACCTGTAAGCTTCATCTAAGGACATATCCATTCTCTTCATGATATATCCAATCGCGATTGTGGCAGAGCGAGAGATTCCAGCTAAGCAGTGCACTAACACACGGCCGTTTGATGCTTTTGCTTTTTCTACATAGCAAAGAAATGGGCAAGCGTCAAACTCAGCAGCATTATACCATGATGAAAGCAATGTTATTTTAAATTGTTCAAAACTTCCAAATTAACTGCTACATGCAAATCCCATGGAAGCTTTAAAAAAAAAAAAAACCAAATCACTTTTCTCTAGCACCGTATAGCACCGAGTACAGAAAAAGCATGTGACTACCCAGGAAACACACTGCAGTTACAGCACACTGTGTTTTAATGTGCTCATAAACAACCCTATCTAGATATCTGGGAAAGGTGATTGTTTCTAATTTTTATGTGCAAGTAAAAAGCAAGCACTTGTGATGGAACAATTTGGCCAGTCCAGATTTGGCTAGGTCACTTCTCAAAGCTAAAGACAAGATCCATATGTCCAGTTTTCTAATTCGCTCTCTCCAGACACGTATCGGGGATCTACCAGGTTGCCAGAAAGCAGAGCTGTGCTCTTAAACAGCCTCTTTGTTCCGTAAGTGCTGGAACATGCAGTGGCAGAATCTCCCTATGTTACAAGCTTCTGTGCTTGTAAAGTGATGGTGATCATGTACGTAGATCCTTTGGGTATTTTCATACCACCCAGAAAGCATTCAGGTCTTCTCCAGCCAAAACAGCGAGGCAGACGCACAAAGGAATCCAGAAACCGATTTAAGAGTGAGAGAATTTAATTTTTCTTCTCACCTATAAAATCAACCGATTTATCCAACCAAGGCAGTATTTTCTCACAAAAGCTGTCGTTCACAGGCACTCTCAGGAAATGGGATTCTGGAATAAAGTCAGGCTTTGGACAAGTGTTGCTGGCGTTCAGAACGTAGCCAATATCATTCTGCTGCATCAGCTCCTAGGAAAGAGAGAACGATTAAGCTTAGAGAAGTCAAATGGTGCTTTTGGCATGTTACAAAGTTAAAACCCAAACTGAAATGCACGTTGGAATCCCTCTCACTGGATTAGGGACATTCTTTTGAGAAAAAGACACCTCCTCAGCTTTTAATTCTTACACCCAGAGTGTTCCAATAACACACGCACTGCAAAGCACACAAAGCCGAAGTTAACAAAGAACAGAAATAATGGTAGATTACCTTCTGCTACTAAGAAGCATCCCTTCCAACAGAATCAATGTTTTGCTACTTTGGTTTAAATGTCCACTGTGCAAGCTGACAAGGTAACCAAACACTTTCCACACGTAGCTTGCTGACCCGAAAGCGTGTTTTGAGGATCACATATCTAAGACTGAGCTTGCCCCATCACAAATATTGTTGAGAAATGTTGAAATGAAATGGATGCCTCCTGCAGTCACCTCTGAAAGTGTCCTGGACTTTCTTGTTTCTAAGGCAACATACAAAACTCACTCAAAACCTTGAGAGAAAGAACTAAGACCTTGAATTAGACCATTTCACGCAGCACGAACTGTAGTTTTATAGGAGTTCTGCTTCATAGGTTACAATTTGGTTGCCCATATTTCGGTTTTCAGTCTTTAGTCCTCTTGCATCTCAAAAGAGATTGTCACAGCAACAAACACACACACAAAACCCCACAAAAACATAAAAGTCAACTGTACTTTTTAAAAAAGTCATGAAAATTTCACGACTGCAAGTAAAATAGACATCTCTCTTCTCCAATTCGCCGTACTCGTCGTATTTAGAGTTTTGCAAAGTGATACCTGTTGCAGTAGGCACCTTAAGTGCTAAAATGTGCAACAAGTAAGTACTAGAACTAGTATCCTGTCACCTGCAAGTACGCATCTTGATACAGAACAGCAATTAAGCAAGCTGGAGTAATACTCATCAAACAACTTTTCTGGTCCAGGTATGATTTGGCAGTAAGTGACACCCAAAACTCTGCTTTGACAGTAGTTAACACTGAATACGAACACTGGAGAGCTTTTGGCCAGATTTCTATGGAAACTAATGTCTGAAACTGAACTGAAACATAAAAAAAAGCCCTCAAAAATCTGACTTTAATCCTTTTGCTTTTATGGCAATTATATAAAAAGGAAAAGTTACATCAATTCACAGAAGCAGTAGCAATTCTTAGACTACAGATTTCAACTGAAGATCTACCAGTATGAGAGTCATGAAACCAAATGGTCACTTCTTCCCCATGTGTATTTCTTTTTCTGCAAGCATAAAGATGTTTTGGTGAGGAGAACCTAGGATGTGGCTGCTTAGCTCAAGAGCTGGAACTTTTTATCTTGTTCAAAGCAGAGCAGTCTAAATAACACGGGATGTGGAGTACACAGGTGCACCATGCGTATGTATGTGTGTATGTAGAAGGGATGAAGACACACACTGCAGAAATTAAATATTCAGTGAGAACAAAGGACTGCAGGGGAGAAGGGAATCCACATCAGTCATTTGCAGAAGAAAGTGCATAAAGTCCAGCCAGCAACGGTTGTAGACAGGGTATTTACACAGATCTCTGCTAGCCAGCTGGATTTTGTTTCCTGCAGCAAAACGAGCAGCTCCTCCAAACTTTCAAGTCCCTCAGAGTTGCCTCAAGGTGCAGACACCTTCAACTAACGAGCATACATTATATCATGAACAACCCCATCCAAGGAACAGGAGGTGACAAATTACTTGCAAAAGCAAATTGTCAGCAATATAATTTGCAGCGACAGTAAAAAAAAAAAAAAAAAAAAAAAAAAAGAGAAAAAAGAAAAAGAAAAAAGAAAATAAAAAGAAAAAAGAAGGAAAAATAAAAAAGAAAATAAAAAGAAGAAAGGAGCGGGAGGCGGGGAAGAAAAGAAAGGGCTGCATGTGTAAAAGTAAATTCTCAGCCTTACTGCTTCTTACCCTGCTAGTAGTTTCCCAGGTCAGACTTCCAGTAAAGCTCAGCTTCTCGTCAATGACAACAAATTCCAGTATGTCCCCGACTTCCACGTCTCCCCTCCTTCACATCTCCCCAACTGCCCCAGCAAGCTCCCTTCAGCCCCATGTGCCTCTCTGAGCCGACTCCGCCACGCCCTTCTGTACTACATTTAGCTCTCACGCACCAATAGACCTACAAGTTTGAAAGCGGGAGTGATGTGAGGAAGTAGGGGAATATTTGGAACTATCCCAAGAGGGAAGGCATTGGGAACGGGGTTCTTGGCCCAGGGGACAAGCCCCTGCCAGACCTGGGGGAGCTTAGGTGTGCAAGGGACATCTCCGATCCTCAGCATCTCCGCCTCACTGTCCTGGGCTACGCGGCTTTCCACTCCTCCAATCCCAAGCTCTTCAACATCAAGTGCTATGAAGTAAATACCTGCTTTACACAGCTCTGTTGAAATACTGCCCTCCAACCAGTCCACTTCCTGTTGTAACCACTTAAAGGTGAGCGAAGGAAAACTAGAAATAGCAGGTACTGAAGTACACGTGGGTTCATGAACTTGATTGTGTATAAAGGAGGGAGGCGATGAAGGTATCGCTAACAAATGGACTGCTGTGATGCAGGTTTGCTCAGAATACAGCTAAAGGGGTGCCAGCAGGCTGATGAATTTAGAAGAATAGAAAACATGATTTATTTTAAAGCATAAGCGCTGGTGGGCCGCACAGTCCAACCATCACGATTCCACAGTTAACACAAGGGTTTTGGTGTAGAATTGATTATTCAAATGGGAACAAGAAGGCTGCGAGATGCCAAGCTTGAAATCTCTGAGCTAAAAAAACACCCCAAAATGTGTTAGTGCTTGTCTTTGAGACTAAGGCTAAAGAAGAAAAAAAAAAAAAAGTCACGCTTCCTTCTGCTCTAAGGTATCAATCATTCCCTGTGCAACACGCTCCAATATAATAAGCATAACAGTGCCTTCATTGTAAGGCACCCAAGAGGAAGACGTGAATTATGATGGGTGGAAGATCCAGAAATCCTAATACTAACAACTTTGTGAAAAGAAGGTAAATGCTCTTTTGTCAGCCTATTTACATTTTATGACTTGTTTAATCTGAAAATTAATGGCACCCTAAAATGTTATTTTGTTCCAGGAAATAAAAATCCAGGTCTGGAAGAAAAGAAAGAGAATAGTTATGTAAGTAGCAAGGCAGAAAGTTTTACAGTTTAAATGCCGGTACTAAACATGGGATGGAAGTAGGAGGCTCGTTCAGGCCCATAACCACAAGACAGGTTTTTTTTCTGTTACACTAACTTTCAGAAAGGACACTCTTACTCCCATGTAGGTTAGAATTTAGTTTGCCTCTTTTTCAGAATGAACAACAAAGATCTTCTGTAAAAGTAAGTATTCTCTTGCAATGCCACCAATATATCACACTGAGAAAATAACCACAATAGATCACACTGAGAGCCCAAAACAGAAACAAACTTTTCTGTTAAAGCTTCTATGAGGTTTTCAGTATTTCAACACTGAAAAAAAAAAAATTATGAACTTTTTCAGAATTGAGCATTTAGAAAGAAACGTGTACAGCAAAATTATAAAAAAAAAAGTCTTTTAAGACTTTTCCAGAGTAATCATTAATTTTGCCAAAGGAAACAAACCAAGCATTTGTGTTTGCCTAGCTTTCATAAATAAAGTGTTATCAGCAGAGATATTAATGGCAAAGGGTGTTAGTATTCTTAAAAGGTCATGAATACAGACTGTCCTGCAACAAGACAAGCACCTCCCTACCCTTACACTCAGGGGATAAGCTTATAAAGATTCTGAAAAGATAAGCTCATCTTGATAAAACATGCTGAAAATTCACATCCTTAAATCATTAGGTTGAACACTAGTGTGCATAAAGAATGCTTTTTGCAGATATTTTTGAGACATTTTAATTTTAGCAAAATCAATATATACGGTCAATGGAAAGAATCATGGGAAGTCACAGCATTTCAATGTAAAAATAAAGTCAGTGTATATAACTACATCTTAATAGTGTTGAGAATCCTACTTTCCTGAAAAATTCTAGTATTTTTTAAAAAATCTGGACTCAAAACAAACAAACAAATCTTAACAAAAAGCTAACTTCTTGTCCCCAGCAGCAAACAAACCAGCACGTCTGTTAAACCAGAGCATGTGAATTTAACCACCTACCAGCTCCCGGACTTAACTGAGACAGAACTTTGCTACTTATCCCTGGTGGGTTTTTTTGGTTGGTTGTTTTTCTTCCTTGCCCTTTCCTTTTGAACATTCTTCATTTCCCAGCTTTCTTACCACGTACTGGTATTTCTGGGCACTCAAGGGAGTAAGAGTTTCCCCACTATCCCTCTGCAGAATCCAGGCTCCTCCAGAAGCAAAGAGTGTTGACGGGAGATCAGCAGAGATCTGCTGCCTGTGTTCTGACATGCCAATGTCTGGCTACAAGGATTTTATTTTATTTTTTTTAAAACTGTTTTTAATTACTTAGTTCCTGATGTCTTTTGTCTGGGGACCACAAACCACTTTTGTGATTGGAAAAGAATTAAGCTGCTTTGACATCCATCGTTAAGTGCATCGGGTTTGAATTGCTGACTTGCTACCTGGCAGTAAAGACATGGAAGATTTTAAAGGACTGAGGAAAAATAATGACTCCTCCATAGAAAAGATTTTTCTGTGCACTCTGTTAAAGCACAGTTACCTTCTACATGACTGCTTGTGTGGCAAAAATCCCCTTAAAACAATTGTGAAAAAATCTAGAAGTAGCCTATTAATGGCCAGACTGGGATGGAATAAAAATAGAAGAAAACAGTGCAAAGTATGATAATGGTCAAAGTACATGAATCTGACCCAATTACAGGACCATTAGGACAGCTCCTGTCTTCAGCTTTATTGTACACAGATAGAAAAAATACACATAAGTCCTGCACATAATTAAGGAAACATGCTAGGGTGACACACTTCTCCCCTCTCTGCCATCCATCTATTTAATGTCAAATTATGGAGGCTGTTGGAGATTCAGCCAATGAGTCAGTGTCAGATATTATGGGAGGCAAGAGGGCACTTGCAGTAGAAGTAAAAGAAATTCCCTTGTGAAGGGACCCACGATGCAGGTTGTAAGCAACATGAGTTGGTCTCCTCGTGGAGGCAACATCTGTGGATATGCATAGGAATATAGACCTGTAGCAATTTGAGACAAGCTCTTAGTCCAACACCCTACCAGTGCTATATCTGATGACTTTGCTGACTATTTTAAGTATATCAAATTATCCTGGGCTATTCTGTAGGAACAGAAATTATTAAATGCACATGTATTTAGAAACAGTAAAAGTTTCTTAGTACAGTGCTGCCACAAAAGCTCATTTTAAATGACCCCACTGATTGTCCAGGCCTGAACATTTTATTAGGTGTACAAAGATTTTTCAGTAGTCCCTAATTATACAATTCAAGGTTACTTAAGTGCTATTTTTCCAGCACTTGAAGGAAATACTAAAAAACAGACAATCTTTCTTTGTCCTACTGTAAGCATTAATCTAATTGTGTTAACATCCAAGGCCTGCCAAAACAAACCAGCCAGAGCTATACATAGGAAAGTACCTGACCTGCTGTAACAGCGGATGTGATAGTTTGCTCTTGGTTGATAGGTTACCGCAGAAGGTACCACATCGTCTTCTCCGAGATGAAGGAGAAAGGAAACCAAGCTTCATATTACGGTGGCACGTGGATTAATTATATGGTCTGTGCATCATTAGTTCTCACATAGCTTTCCATGGCTTATGCACAAACAGCTATTGCTTCTATCTACTTCAGATGTTCTTTAGCTGTAATGATGCAGTATGACAGAAGCATGGACGAAGACACACGGAGATTATATACTCATCCAAATACACAACATGACAACCAGAATGTTCACCTTGTTGAGGACATCCCGCTGACACCCGAGATAGAGATGAGGCAGGATTCTGGTTGGGCCAACGTTGGAGACAGGTAGGCAGGGTTGAGAAATGCAAGTAGGGATGAGCGTGGACTTTC